>NW_017672344.1:110589-196038 GCF_001879085.1 Nicotiana attenuata
TATGTATATGGTGACGTGTCATGACACGTAGACTGGTCAAACAGTCAAAGAATTAAGGTTGGTTAACAGATACGAGCAAAAACAGATACGAACAAGTTAAATGGAGAAGGCACGAGCAGTCATACAAGTAATTCAACGCTCGTACCTATTCAAGACATTTAAAGGTCAAAGATCGTGAATAGTCAAAGGAATGAATCTGACAGCAAAAAAGAGCCCAGATACAACATTTAATGAGTATTAAATACTGGAAACGTTAGAGAATATGTATTTAATGTATATGATTGCATAACGTAACATTTAAAGTCATTAATTACCCATAATTGTCTTATTATAATAAAGGTAAAGTCTGTATTCCCAAAATGGCTATAAAAGGGAAAGTCACAAACAACTGTAAGCACGAAAAATACACTATTGGAATATACTTTGATTTATTTGCTTTCTGTCATATTATTCACAAATTTCTTTCTTTATATACTCTTTTCCGATTATCAGTAACCCGTGTTCTTCTAAATTCAAGCTTTGACCTAAAATCTATTTTTAGGTTAAACAACAGAGTAATTAAAACGATACAATAAGAACATCATTTATAGGTGCATATAAGGTAAGATATGACCGTATAACATGTTTATACTACATAATCAAAACTGTTACAATTACAGACAAAAAGTTTATTACTGTCGGATGCGTTTTGTTATATTTCACATAAGATACTCTTGCATTGCACGAACATAGAGACTAGTACTATATTAAAAGCACGAAGGCCCTTAGCGAAATGTCGTTCGCCTTTTTTACCCTTTAAAAAAATTAAATTTTACACTAGACAAAATAGTCATTTAACTATTTTTCTATATTTTTGGACTTCGAAATCAACTAAAATTTGATTATTAAAATTTTATCTTATTAGAANACGTCCTCTATAAAGAAGTATTAGATATGATACCACCACACTGAATATTTGTACACTATAAATAAGATATTGTTTAACTCAACTAAATTGATCATCTTTTTAGGTTAAGACAATGTCATTTTGAATTCAAGTATTCTATTAATATAATAATATTAATTTTTAGCATTTAAATAATTGATGTATTTTTATCATGTTTACTTTTTGCAATGATCATATCATCTTGTAAATAAATTGTTACTAAATTTAGTTAGTTGTTCTTTCACATAAAAGTTCTTACTAAAGATTTACGTGCAACGCGCGTACATAGTAACTAGTACTATATTAAAAGCACGAAGGCCCTTAGCGAAATGTCGTTCGCCTTTTTTACCCTTTGAAAAAATCGATTTCAGACTAGACAAAATAGTCATTTAACTATTTTTCTAAATTTTTGGACTTCGAAATCAACTAAAATTTGATTATTAAAATCTTTCCTTATTAGAATAATGTTATTTTCTAAATTTTTGGACTTCGAAATCAACTAAAATTTGATTATTAAAATCTTACCTTATTAGAATAATGTAGGAATTCCTAATATTTAGACTTTAAAATCAATTAAGATTTACAAAAATCCTTTCCAACTATGTAACAATACTATTCTAGTAAGTCAACGATTGTTAGTCATAATAGAGGGAATTCATATTATGTCCTTGCCAACGATTGTTAGTCATAACTACCCATTCAAATTGGGTGGGATTTTAGATCAATAAAAAAGGAGAATATTAAGGCGCATGTTAGTCAACGATTGCTAACGTGCGCCTTCAACCATGGCCCGACGGAGAAAGCAAATTCCGACGACGTCAACACCCTCCACAGAGCAGGAAGAACCTCCTAGGTTAATCACACCAGAAAATGGAATCCCTCAGGACTTATAACCAAGGCAATTTGGTCAATGGCTAACAGGAATGGGAAGTGCTCCAACGATTTTGCAAGGAAGACCACCGGAAAACATCAACACTCCTGTAGAACAAGATGAAGGCACATCTGCAGCAGCAGCAGTAAGGAAACTTATCTTCTCTACAACAGGGGAAGTGAAAAAACCCACGGCGGCTGAAGTTGTGCAAGGAAATAGATCGATACAACTAGGGCTGAAACTAGACTATTTTCCCCCAATATGAGAGATGGGAGGAAAATCGTAAAATTAGTACAAGCTGAAGTTGAAGAGGAATGTCAGAAATGGAAATCGGCTCTAATTGGCTATGTAATTGGGGGAAACCCTACATTCAAAGAAATGTTGAAGTATGTGTATGGGGTCTGGAATTATGTGGTTACTCCTCAAGTTTTTTTGCACTATGATGGGTATTTCATCTTTCGATTCATGTCTAAGAATGATAAGGAGACCCTATTGCAGAATGGACCATTCACATTTAACAACAGACCTATGGTGCTCAAGCATTGGGAGCCAGACTTTCAGATGAGCAAGGAACCACTCCAAGTTATTCCAATTTGGGTTACTTTTCCTAACTTACCTGTTGAATACTGGGCACCAAGTAGTTTGGGTCGAAATTGCAAGCTGTTTGGGAAAGCCAATATGCACGGATAAACTAACAGCCAAAGGAGAAAGAGTGTCCTGCGCACAAGTCCTAATTGAAATGGATGTTTCAGTTGAACTTCCAGAAGAGATACCAATTGAAATACCAGGAGGTAAATGCAAATTACAAAATGTTGAGTATGAATGGAGGCCCTTGTACTGTCAAAGTTGCTTGAACATTGGGCATAAGAATGGAGAATGCAATAAAATCACATTTGAAAAGGGGAAACAGCAACCAAGAAAGCAGAAGTTGGGCTGGAGAGTGAAGGAGAATCAGCAGCCTACAATGCCAGTCACAAATGCTGAACAACAAGCTCAATCAGAATTGCCAAAAGAAGTAGAAGCAACAACTGATGACCAAAATGAAAAAGATCAGCACATGAATGTGGAATTCCAAGTGCAACAGGCAAAGAACAGGGGCAAGAAAAAGCTAGACATCATCCATGAACAAGCAGTACAAAGTCAGCTGTGTGAAGACAATGAAAAGATTGAGAGGTTACTGAGGCAAAATCAATTTAGTGCATTAAGAATTCAACCAATGTTAGTCACTCCAACAGTGATAAGGGAACAGTGTCCATTGAGGGAGATCCCTCCATGATTTTCTGCTCGTGGAACATAAGAGGGCTGAATAAGCCCTTTAAGCAGAAGGAACTCAAGACCTTCTTGCTTACAAATAAGGTGACCCTAATAGGTGTTCTTGAGACAAAAGTCAAAAGTAATAAAGCTGAAAAAGTGAAGAAGAAATTGGGGAACGATTGGGAAATAGTTGCTGATTACACTCAAAGCCCTAATGGTAGGATTTGGATTATTTCGAAGCCTCAACAAGTGGAAGTGCAAATAGTAGCATCCAAGCCTCAATTTGTGCATTGCATAGCAAAGGACAAGGGATCCTCATTTACTATTCAGATAACATTCATTTATGGATTGAATACCATAAATGAAAGGAGGACCCTGTGGCAAGAATTAAGGAATTTAAATAACAATATTGGTGATCCGTGGATTGTACTAGGGGATTTCAATGCTGTTCTTTCTGTGAATGATAGGCAAAATGGTATCCCAGTACATCCAAATGAAGTAAAGGACTTCCAGGAGTGTATTGAAGACATAGGGCTTGGTCAACTGAAAAGAACAGGAAATTTATTTTCATGGAGCAATAAGAGAGATGCACACGTTAGAATACATAGTTTGATTGATTGGGCCTTTGGAAATTCACAATGGTTTGATGATTATGGACAATTGGAGCAGTCTACCCTAGCCTAGAGTGCTCCGACCACTCTCCTATTATTGTCAACACTGGGAACACAAGACAAAAACTTCCTAGGCCATTTAGACTACTTAACATTCTCTTTCAAAATGAGGAATTCAAGACAATGACTAATACTACATGGCAATATGAAGTTCCTGGGTGTACTATGTATGGCATATGCAAAAAGCTCAAGCTTATTGAGCTAAACACAAGACACCTTCAGAAAGAGGTGTCAAATGTGGAAAGGAAAGTTGAAGATACTAGAAGGTGGTTAAAAGACACTCAAATATTGATGAACTCTGATTTATACAATCCAAATCTGATTCAAAAGGAGAGGGAACTGATACTAGACTTAGAGAAATGGTCTAACATACATGAAGAGGTGCTAAGACAGAAGTCTAGGGCTGTATGGTTAGCTAAGGGAGACTCAAATACAAGGTACTTTCATGCTCAAATGAAGGCTAGACAAGCAAGGAACCACATATCTTCAATATGTAATGACCAAGGGACTATGCTGACTGACCCGGGCCAAATTCAGAATGAGTTCATTAGCTTTTTCCAGGAACTGCTGGGTACAAAAGCTGCAGAATTGCCTTGCTTAAACAGTGACATTGCAAAAAATGGTTACTGTCTAAATAAGGAGTAGCAGCAGGGGCTGATACAACCAGTGACTAAGGAGGAAATTTTAACAGCTCTTAATGATCTACCAGCTGACAAAGCCCCTGGGAGTGATGGTTTTCCTGTGGAATTCTTTAAAGCCAACTGGGATGTAGTGGGAGTTGATATTATAAAAGCTATTCTTCAATTCTTTGAAAAGGGGAAGATACTTAAGGAGATTAACACTACAACCATTACACTGGTGCCAAAAGTTCCAAATCCTACTCATGTAAAGGAGTTCATGCCCATTGCATGTTGTACAACTTTGTACAAACTGATAGCCAAGGTAATACTAGCAGACTCAAACAAGTAGTAGACAAAATTGTTGGGCCAGCACAATCAGCTTTTATTGAAGGTAGGAACATCTTAGATAATGTGATTGTGGCACATGAGCTAGTTAAGGGTTACAACAGGAAAGGAATGTCCCCTAGATGTCTAGTGAAAGTGGATATCAGGAAAGCTTATGATACTGTTGAGTGAGACTTTCTGAGAATGGTATTATTAGAGTTTGGTTTTCCAGCTAATTTTGTTCAACTCATCATGGAGTGTGTGACGACTGTGAGCTACTCTATTATCTTTAATGGAGGACTCACCCCTAAATTCCAAGCAAAGAAAGGACTACGCCAAGGAGATCCCATGTCACCACTCCTATTTGTTCTGATAATGGAGTATCTGAACAGATCCCTGAAGCAGCTGAATCAGAATCCCAACTTCAACCATCATCCAAGATGCAGAAAAATGAAACTAACCCATATTTGTTTTGCAGATGACTTAATAATGTGCTGCAGAGCTGATAAAGTATCAATTCAGTTGATGATGCAGGCATTTGAACACTTCTCTGCAGTCTCAGGCCTCAAAGCAAATATGGAAAAGAGTTCCCTATATATAACAGGGGTGGATCAGTAGGTGTAGAACCAGATCTATGAGGAGATGCATTTTGCAATGGGAGAGATTCCTTTCAAGTACCTTGGTGTCCCCTTATCTTCAAAAAAAAAAAATAACAGTTCAACAATGTATGCCCCTGGTGGAGAGAATGATTGCAAGGATCAGATGTTGGACTACAAAATTCCTATCATATAGTGGTAGAGTTCAGCTTATTAGGAGTGTTCTTTTTGAGATCCAAACTTATTGGTCGCAGATCTTTCTGATTCTAAAGAAGGTGCTGCAGCTAATAACAAGTGTCTGCAGAATATTTTTGTGGACTGGACAATATGCAGCATCAAGAAGAGCCCTTGTCGCATGTGAGAGACTATGTATGCCAAGATCAGCAGGGGGCTTGAACATAATCGAATTTCAAACATGGAATAAAGCTGCCATAACAAAATTGCTTTGGGCTATCACTACAAAGAAAGACACTCTCTGGGTGCAATGGATTCACAGCTTCTATATTAAGGGTAGAAACATCAATACTATGGAGACACCTAGACAAGCATGTTGGCTTATTAGGAAAATCTTTGATGCAAGGAAGTGGTATGGGGGAAATGACTTGTGTGAAGATCTACAACAACTTACTCATGCTGGCAAGTTCATGATCAAGAAGGCATATAAAAACGGAAAAAAAAATATCAAAAATAGAAGATCGAAATAATAAGGAATAAGAAATTTTTAACCATTCTAATCAGAAAAATAAATTAAAAATTATAAAGCACGCACTTAGTACATGTCATTCTATAATATCACTCTGATAACTTTATTTTTTTAACTAAAATGTTCTTCATCATATCAATTAGAATTCTTTTCGCCTAAGACCCCTCAGATGTATATAGGATTTCACACAAAAAGTGCAACATTATTATGTAGTTTAAACATAGACCATATTGATTATTAATTTATTTTTGGTTATAAGAATTTATTATTGGTGTTGCATATCTTCACAAGAGCTATGAACAAAATAACATAATTATAATTCTCTCCATGTTTTAAAACTATACAATATGAACTATACATAATACATTTCTATATTAAGTGATACACGGTATTCAAATTGTTAAGTTATTTATTGTAGAATACTCAATCAATTTATTATTTTTAGCATTATATTATTATTTATTCATTTTTTCTCTAGGAGCTATCGAACCAAACCCTTTTTACTCAATCATTTCAGTTTTAGTATTAAGTCATATAAATTAAATAATAGTAACTTTATAAAATATTTACGAGAACTCAGTGTTATTTCATCCTGATCATATCTTCTGCATGTTTATTGTATGAATGTTTGTATAGAGCGTTAAAATTATCCTTACTGGTATGAGGTACATGCTCAATATGCATCTTAAATTTCTCTATATTTGAACTATGCATAAATCTTAATATTTTAAAATTTTAATTTAAGTAAAATTTTACTTTTATAAATATTTTTCTTATTTGTCGTAATCTGAAAATTACTTATATAGGACCAGTAATCATCTTCATGAATTTATACTTTTTTTTTATAACTTAAACATAATTTTTAATATAATATTTTATTCAATTTTTAAAAAAGTTTAAACTCATTGAGAAAAGATACACGCGCAACGCGTGTATAGTGAGACTAGTCAATTTTGAAAAGCACTTTGAACAATAATATGTGTTTGGCCAAGTTTTTCAAAAAATATTTTTAAGTGTTAGTTACAATTAAGGACATGAAGAGATTTGCTTAATAGTTAGTATTATATAAATAGATAAATAATTACTAATATTTATTTTTAAAGATAATAATTAAGTTTTTTATTTTATTTAAGTAAAATATAAAAATAAAATTGAAAAGTACTTTATTCTTTCAAGATAATTTAAATATACCAAAAAATCATTCAATAAATTTGAAAGTATATCTCAAAAGTCATTTTATATTTAATAGTTTAAACTAAGTATGGTTATTTTGGTATATATAATATTTTGCAAAGGGTATTTTTGGTAGGAAGAAAAATCAAAACTGCTTCTGCTTCTGGGGAGAAACGATTTTTTTCTGCTTCTTCAAAATTGTTTCTGCTTCTAGCCAAACGCACTTTTTTTGTAAAAATTGCACGGGGCGCCCTATTTCGTCGCCCCCATTTAACCTATACCCATATTTTTAAAATTATTTAACCTATACCCTAATTTTTACAACTTCAGGCGCCTCCTTCTTCCTGCTACCTGTGCGCTCCTTTCTTCCTCCTTTCTTTCTACTCTTTATTCTTCTCTTCATTTTTTGTAATTTGCAGTATATTTTACTGCTGATTTGCTCATAGTGACTGCCATTTTTGTTGAAACAGCATTTTAGAACTTTTCTTCATCTATTTATAATTCGTTGTCTGTATTTATTATATTTGCAATGAATTCAGATTGATCCAG
This sequence comes from Nicotiana attenuata, assembly GCF_001879085.1. Classification (NCBI taxonomy): domain Eukaryota; kingdom Viridiplantae; phylum Streptophyta; class Magnoliopsida; order Solanales; family Solanaceae; genus Nicotiana; species Nicotiana attenuata. The sequence continues at coordinate 118,276 of NW_017672344.1, forward strand.
GAATGGAATATCAAACAGCAAGCTGATTGCGGCTTTATTGATGCAATTCTTACACTAAGCTTTGAAAGTTGAACTATTATGGCACTCTTGATTTTAAATTTTTATTTACAAAGATGGTCTATCTTGTGTTTCTTCCGGTGCCGATTAGGATATCCTGTTTCTCCAGTGATTTCTGTTAATGAGGTGTTTAATTAGTTTGTCAGCAAAGTGTTGTTGAGCTCAGATAACATGCTTTGTACCCAACCAGAAAGATCAGAAGGATTTTTATGAACTGTATCAGTAGAAAGATGAGAAATTCCATCTTCAATACAAAACAAACTTCAGCCCTGAAGTTCATCACAAACATAACAAAGCTTAAGCTAAAACATGCTGAAGTTCAGCAAATATAGAACAAAACTTCAGCTAAAACATGCTGAAGTTGAGCAAATAGAGAACAAAACTTCAGCTAGTAGAATGCTTAAGTTCAGCAATTACAAACAAAAACTTCAGCCAACACTAAGTTTACGCGAAAAAGAACAAAACTTCAGCTAGTAGAATGCTTAATTTGAGCAATTACAAACAAAAACTTTAGCCAACACTAAGTTTACGCGAAAAACTTCAGCTAAAACATGCTGAAGTTCAGCAAATAGAGAACAAAACTTCAGCTAGTAGAATGCTTAAGTTCAGCAATTACAAACAACTTCAGGCCTATCTACTAGAATGCTGAAGTTTGCGTGATTGCCTTTGCTACTTCAGGCCCGTGCCTGAAGTTTACGCGGAAAGTGGGTACGCTTGCAATTTTTTTTGCAAAGCGGGTATAAGTTAAAACTTGACCCAAAAAACGGGTATAGATGCGAAACCCCCCCCCCCCCCCCCCCCTTTTTTTTTCCCTAAGAAAAACTTGGCCAAACACCTCAAATTGAGGAGAAAAACACTTTTTTTGGAAGAAAAAAGGCACTTCTGGCTAGGTGAGAAGTTTGGCCAAACATGCTATAAGTATTCCCTCCGTTCACTTTTAGTTTTCCAGTATAGTAAAAATAAATTTTCATTTTTATTTGTCAATCTTCGCAAAAAAATAATTTATTTTTCATGTTTTGCCTTAGCATTAATTACTCATTCCAAATTATTTTTCATACCAATTAATATGAGTATCATGGTAAATTATATAATTTATTTATTATATCTTAAGAGGTTGTGCAAATTAAAGTCAATAATGAACAAGTAAAAGTGAACAGAGGGAGTACTATTTAAATATACAAGTTACTTTTTTCTTATCTACTATTTTCTCCGGTTCACTTTAATTGACTTTCTGGTTGTTTTCACTTATATTAAGAAATTCACTTTTTAACATTATTAATAATAAAAATGATCATATTAACTTTAATTTATTTAACAAAAATATAATAAAATGCTCCTAGACTCTTTATATTTGAAAAAGAAAATAAATTCCTTTTTTATATTTAAAAGAAATCAAATATTATGAACCACATAAAAGAAACCAAAAGTAGACCAGAAGGATTACTATTTAAATATGATAGACAAATAACTGAAGCAAACGAAAAAATACTATAGTGGACAAATTAACTTTTATATATATCATTGGGCGATAGCAAGTAACTGATTGAAGTGTGCGCAGAATAGACGATACTACTGTCATTAAAAAAATATTTACACATAAACGGAAGCAAACACTAATGTCATACTTCCTCCGGTACACAATAAGTGATCAAATTTGCTTTTTTATTTTGGTCCATAATAAGTGTCTATTTATACAATTAAGAAAAAATTCATTTGTTTTTTCAAAATTACTATTATGTACGTATTCCTAAAAAATCTTTTACTACTCAAATTAACTTTGCTGCAATATTTAATTAGGGTAGTTTAGTCACACTAATTATTTTTGTCTAGAATTTAGTATTTTTTTAATGGGTGTGCCGAAAGCAAATTGATTGTGAACTGGAGAGAGTACTAAAAAATTGTTCACATTATGGGAATAAAATAATAATTATAGCATCTTCTATTGCACGTCCTTAAATGCGTCAAAACGTAGTTGTCTTAAAAGCTCCCAAGAACGTGCAACTAAGTTTCTAGCAACACCGTCAAGCAAATCTACCTTTCCCCACGCGCAGAAGTTTCACTACTCTATTTTGATGCACAACATAGGGAAGTTGCTCTGCTTGAAATAAAGGAGGTGTTTGTACCTCCATATTAGCGCGTGGAAGCCGAATATTCGTCCGACAGCGAAGTTCAACCTCATGATTTCCGGCGACTACGTGGCATTTTGTGAATGGCTGTTAGTATCGTATTATCACGGACTTGTGAGACTATCATTCCACAGCAGCTAAATTTCTTGCTGAAGCTTTCCTTGCTTGTCGCGTCGAAAGGTAATTACCGTAGCCTCGTTAAATAATTATACGTTATTGCCCTTAGTTTGAAATCCTAATGACGGTATTGCCACCTTGTGCTTTAAGGAACCGACAAATTCTTTTTTGTTTTATTCTTTTAAATAAATTTGTTAAAGTAAATTAGCATTAAATTTACCTTATTAATAACTCTTTGCTCTACCTTGGAAATTTACGTTCATGTTTATGAACATTCATTACTCCCTCCGGTCCAAAATAAGTGATTTTTTTGAATGTTTTCACACAAATTAAGAAATCCACCTTTTAGCATTAATTAGCAATAGAATTGACCATATTAACCTTTACTATCTCACATAAACAATCCTAACACATATTCCAACACCATTTACTTCAAGGACAATGTAAGAAAAAAATAATTAATTCATTCTTGAAATCTAAAAAATTACTTATTTTGGACCACAAGAAAAAGGCCAAAAAATTACTTATTTTGGACCGGAGGAAATAACTTGTATCATGCATAAATCATAAATGCGAGTTATTACATTTAATTCAAACATAATAAAAATCGAACATGACGAGAAGTAAATTGTGCTCTTGATGATTTTTGAAAAGACTTTGAACAACGCCTTATGTTTGTAAAAACCTAACATATCGTCTGCTTCCTTTCGTCTCCTTACTTTAAGCTAGTTGTACTTGATGCGTAGTTGTTGAAAAATGAAAACTTCTCTTTTCAAAAAATTATAAGGGAAATTTAAATTAACTACTCTTTTCTTTACAACTCGAGTTTTAGCTCATTCATATTGAATTAACAATTAAAAGGCCAAAATCTTAGATATCCCCTTAAACTTGGCACGTTTTGTAAGATAAACATATAAACTATGGGGTGACCAGCTTGTCCAAAATGAAATTTTTAAACACCTCTGTATGTTAGACTTTGTGCGTGAGGTTCAAACGCCACTTACATGGCAAATAAACGAATAATATGTTAACACGTGTATTTTCTTTTCCACGTAAGCAAATAATATTCTAAAGCCAAATAATATCTCTCATTGTTCGTCTTCTCTTTCTCTTCGCTTTCTCATACCCAACTCCCATCACATTGCTATCTAATCTATACCATAGTTCTTTTAATTCTAAAATTAAATTTCATCCAAACTTCAGCAAAATCAAGAGGAAATCATGTAAAGGCGGAGAAGGAAGATAACAAGTGAGAGAGGAAAATATATGGAAGCATATACTGTGATTTAAGAGAGAGATAGAAGAAAACACATAAAATGACCTCTGAATTTTTTGGCTTAAATGGTGTTTTCAGATATGGAGAAGAGAAATATTATGAGCTAGTGCTTTTTTTAATTGTTGGGGAAAAGTAGTATTGGGTATGGATTATATAAAGAGAGGTTGTTTACCGTTAATTTTATGATTCAACAATTTTAAAATAATTATCACGCGCTCATAAGTAAATATACAATGTTGTTGCTACTGTGTTAAAACACAAAATCAGAAAACTGTTAGAAGAATAAAAGAAACTGGAAAAACAGTAAAGATTAAGAAATATTCCGAGTCCACAATTTGCTTGTGCGTCCTTAAGGAATTTTAACTCTCTCACACGTTGCCAAGGTAATGGATTAAATCCTCCCAGGATAAAACGGAATAAACCTTCCTGCAATAGTGGCAATACAAACTGCAAGATACCCACGAACTTAAAGAACGGAGCAAAATCACACTTACGAATTTGAGAGAGAGAGATTGCGAATTAGAATGCAGTATTTTCAGAAAGAAGGAAGTTCTGTAATATTTTTGGTGTGTTAAAAACGAAGCCATGCCTCAGAATTTATAGGCAATTATTGGAAGAGGTGTGATGTCTGTTCTGGAAAAGGTGCCTTTTCAGAAGCGCGATCCTACCGCGGTTACGCCAGGACCGCGGCCAGAGTGGCCCTCTGAATCTGCAGCAGGGTTCTGGCGCGGTCCGTGATCTGGCATTTAATTAATTATTAAATAATTAATTAAATAAATTTTGTCCAAAAAATAATCTTATCGATCATTTGACAAATCCAAATCCAAATCCAAATCCAAAGCCGAAGTCGAGCCGAGCGAGCGATGACGACGGCGCGATGGTTCATTCTCTTCAACTCCTTTTAATAGCTTTAAGAAGTGATTCTATATATAAGCACACAAATGTAGTTGTCCCTCACCAATGAGGGACAAAGTGTAAGTCAAAAGCTCACTTCATTCAAATTTTCATTTCCCTCCATTTTATTTCCCACCATTTCCAATTCACACTCTTATACTTTAAAGCCCAATACTTAAAGTCTTTGAAGCTCAATGCCTTTAAAGTCCAACAATCCCCCACATGAATAGGAATGGATGTAACAAGAATGATCATAGATGAAAACTGTATGATTTGCAAGTAAGGATTAATTGCATCTGGATAAGTAGGTTTCCCTTTGAACTTTCCGTAGTGAACATATGTCGGATATACTTGGTCAATCGGTATATTTGATATCTTTGAACCGTCGAACTTTAGTGTATACCTAGACAATCATATGTCACACAACCAACCCTTAACCGTCTTTTGGTTCTCATTGTTGTGTTCGTTTCAGCCATGAACACCTCCTGGTTTCATAAGTGCGTAGAGAATTGGCCTTACAGAATTCTCATTGAAGCGGCTTCCACTTCACACTTACATAGGTAATTCCTAAACGTGTAATCCTTTAGATTGACACTATTTGATAACTACCACATCAAACTTAGGTAATCATTAAAGAACGTGTAAAGTTCTATCCTTGTTACTGAACATTGTCTTCATCACGAGAAGGGACCAAAGATTTTACTTTGACAATGTTGAACCGGTCAATCACAACTTTGTTTGAGCTCCTTGAACCTAGATCTCGGAACATCCAAAATTCTAGGTAGAGTTACCGCCATGTTGACTTGTCCTCGGCCATAGTCCCATTCCCTTAGATGATTTCTCAAGTCCCTCTCTAATTAAGCCTTTTGTAAGCGGAGCCGCCACATTATCCTTTGATCTTACATAATCAATATTGATAATTCCACTAGAAAGTAGTTGTCTAACGGTGTTATGTCTTCATCGTATATGACGAGACTTTACGTTATACATAACGCTCTCTGCCCGTCCTATTGCAGCCTTACTATCGCAATGTATGCAAATAGGAGCCAAAGGTTTTGGCCAGAACGGAATGTCTTCTAAGAAATTTCGAAGCCATTCAACTTCTTCTCCGGCTTTATCCAAAGCTATAAACTCTGATTCCATTGTAGAGCGAGCGATGCACGTTTGTTTGGAAGACTTCCAAGATACTGCTCCTCCACCAACAGTAAAAACTTTGTTTTTGTTGAGCCGGTTATCCAATTTGCATCACTATATCCTTCGATAACCGCATGATATTTATTGTAGTGCAAAGCGTAGTCTTGGGTATATTCCAAATATCCCAGAATTCGTTTCATTACCGCCCAGTGATGTTTGTTTGGATTACTTGTGAATCGACTAAGTTTACTTATTGCACAAGCTATACCAGGTCGTGTACAGTTCATGATGTACATTAAGCTTCCCAACACACGAGCATACTCCAATTGAGACGTGCTTTCACCTTTATTCTTTATAAGATGATGATTTAAGTCAATTGGAGTTCTTGCACTTCTAAATTCCAAGTGTTTGAATTTTTCAAGTACCATTTTCACGTAATGCGATTGAGACAAAGCTAGACCCTGAGAAGTCCTCTGGATTTTAATTCCTAGAATTACATCGGCAACTCCTAAGTCTTTCATATCAAACTTACTAGCAAGCATACGCTTAGTAGCTTGAATATCGGCACTATCTTTGCTCATTATTAGCATATCATCAACATATAAGCAAACAATGACTATATGATTTGGAACGTTCTTAACGTAAACACATTTATCACATTCATTAATCTTAAAGCCATTTGACAACATTGTTTGGTCAAATTTCGCATGCCATTGCTTGGGTGCTTGTTTTAGTCCATAAAGGGACTTAACAAGTCGACACACCTTCTTTTCTTTTCCCAGAACCACAAACCCTTCAGGTTGGTCCATGTAAATTTCTTCATCTAAATCACCATTTAAGAAGGCTGTTTTTACATCCATTTGATGGGTTTGAAGACCATACAAGGCGGCTAACGCTATTAGCATCCGAATGGATGTAATTCTTGTTACCGGCGAGTATGTGTCAAAATAGTCAAGACCTTCTCGCTATCTAAATCCTTTGACAACAAGTCTTGCCTTGTATTTGTCAATAGTACCATCGTCTTTCATTTTCTTCTTGAAAATCCATTTAGAACCCAATGTTTTGTTACCTGGAGGAAGATCAACCAATTCCCAGGTATGGTTGCTCAATATGGATTCTATTTTACTATTGACAGCTTCTTTCCAATATTGTGCTTCTGAGGAAGACATTGCTTCCTTGAAGGTACGAGGCTCATTTTCTAGCAGGAAAGTCAGAAAATCTGGACCGAATGAAGTAGATGTCCGTTGACGTTTACTTCTTCTTGGATTTTCCTCATTAGGCATACCATCTGTTATATCCTCCCGAGGTCGTTTTGACTTTTGGTAGGTCACTTCACTTTCCTTTTTATACGGATAAATAGTTTCAAAGAATTCAGCATTATCTGATTCTATTATCGTATTAACGTGAATCTCAGGATTTTCTGATTTATGAACCAGAAAACGATATGCCTTGCTATTGGTTACATATCCAATAAATATACAATCAACCGTTTTTGGACCTATCTTAACCCTTTTAGGTTTAGGAACTTGTACCTTAGCTAAACACCCCCACACTTTGAAGTATTTCAAGCTGGGCTTCCTTCCTTTCCATTTTTCATAAGGAACATACTGTGTTTTACTATGAGGTACACGGTTGATTATTCGGTTAACTGTAAGTATAGCTTCCCCCCACAAGTTCTGTGGTAAACCAGAACTTATCAACAACGCATTCATCATCTCTTTCAACGTTCGATTCTTTCTCTCCGCAATTCCATTAGATTGTGGAGAGTAAGGGGCAGTTGTTTGGTGAATAATGCCATTTTCCAAACATATTTCTTCAAAAGGTGATTCATATTCGCACCCCCTATCACTTCTTATCATTTTGATCTTTTTNTGGATTTGCATTCACATGCAATGAAGTAGAATCTAGATTCAGCTGACTATTGGGCTTGAATTCTCTTTGTTTTTCTTCTTGTATCAACAGGGAAAAGGCCTGAGACATAGAAGGCAAAGGCTTCATCATGAGAATGCTTCCTCGCACTATTGTGTAGACCTCATTTAGTCCCATCAGAAATTGGATAAGTCTTTGATCTTGTTCTGCCTTATGCATGGTCTCCTTTGCCCCACATGTGCAATTGCAGCTGCATTGAGACTTGACACTCAAAGTGTTCAGTTCCTCTTACAGTCTCTTCATTCGCATATAGTACGTAGTAATGTCTAAGGAACCCTGTGCAAGGTCATTGATCTCCTTCTGAATCTGATACAATTTTGCTCCATTTGTTTGATCATAACGATCCTCTAATTCCCTCCACAACTCAGCTGAGTCATTCACATATTCCACACTATCAGAAATCTCCTTAGCGAGGGAATTGAGGATCCATGAGGTCACCATATCATCACACCTCTCCCATTGGCGGAACTGAGGCGAATCGGGGCTAGGTCTTCTAGATTCCCCATTTATAAACCCTAATTTATTTTTAACTGACAAAGCCCGCAACACGCTCCTTCTTCATGAGCGATATCCAATTCCGTCAAACGGAACTGGTACTAAGGTCATTCTAGGACTATCAGAAGGATGAATATAAAGGGGATTACCAGTATCGATGACCAGTTGGTCATTTCTGCTCGTGCTAGGGCTCGTTTCTTCACTTTGATCGATAGCCATGTGCGAGGTTCCAATTTGATGAAATTGTGAGGTATAAAATCCTCAATCGAATCAGAGATCATCAATTTTGAGACGAATTTCAGAGTTGGGCGGAAAAATAACGACCGAAGCTTTAGAGATCGACGAAGTTCAAGTAAGATTCAGAACTAGATTTTGAAATGCTGAGAGGGATTCGAACTGATACCCGTGCTCTGATACCATAACAAAACCATAACAATCAGATCTGCTGAACTCCCATGGAGTCTTGTGGAAGGTTCTGAGAGAAGAGGAGAGAAGGAGTAGAGAGAGCAGATGAACGGAGAAATGTTTTGTGTAAAAAATGAACCTTCATCTTATTTCTGCAACTGTACAAGTATATATACATGTTGACCAATTGACTAAACTAATGACTAACTAAGCTACTAACTAAACAAGCTAATGCCTCAGATGATTGGTAACAACAAAGAGGGTCTGTATTATCTCTGTTCCAGGTGCTTGAGGGGTAAAAAGACCACTTTGCCTTCTACTGTTTCAGTTTCTTACTGCAATTGTATTCCTGCTCCCAATGTAAATAGTCATGAGTCTATTAGTCATGCTCATTCATATCACACTCCTCAATCTGTAGATACTTTCATTTCAAATAATAAGAATAAGTCCTCATGTGTGTTTGATAAACATGATGTAAATTCTCTATGGCACAATAGGCTTGGTCATGTTCCTTTTGTTAAGATGAAAGGAATATCCTCAATCCCTGCTAAGTTTGCACCAAGACAACCCTTCATTTGTCCTATATGCTCTATGGCAAGACAAACTAGACTCCCATTTCCTCAAAGAACAGCACCACATCCAAATTGTTTGAACTGGTCCATATAGATATATGGGGGCCTTACCATGTAACCACCCATGACAACTACAAATATTTCCTTACACTTGTGGATGACTTCAGTAGATCCACTTGGACACATCTATTGAGTTGCAAGAGTAATGCTCCTCAAGCTGTGAAAGCCTTTGTGGCTATGATTGAAAATCAATTCAATACATCTATAAAAACCATTAGATCTGATAATGGCTTGGAGTTTACCAGCCATGAAGCCTCTTTGTTTTACTAATCTAAAGGAATCATACATCAAAAGACATGTCCCTATACACCACAACAAAATGGTGTAGTAGAGAGAAAACATAAATACCTTCTTGAGACTGCCAGGGCTCTCATGTTCCAGTCCAAACTCCCAACCAGATATTGGGGAGAATGTATTCTGACAGCCACCTATCTAATTAATAGGCTGCCAACCACTTACCTTAACAACAAATGTCCTTTTGAATTACTATACCAAAAGAAGCCCAATTATTCTCATTTGAGAAGCTTTGGCTGCCTCTGCTACCCTACTGTGCCCAAAATATACAGAGATAAGTTTGAACCAAGAACTAGCCCACATATCTTTGTTGGATATCCCTTTGGCACAAAAGGATACGAAGTGCTAAGCCTAGCCACCAAGAGAATTCACATTTCTAGAGATGTGATCTTTCATGAAAATATTTTTCCTTTTTCCTTAAGTTCTAATGATGCCTCCTTCCCTGATATCCTTAAAACAGTCTCATTTCCTAACTACTCTGAGGACAGCAGTCAAGTTTCCCCTACAAACATTGGACAAGGTCCTGAAAGTGTCACATCTCCAGGGATAGAACACCACTCTGAATCATCCACCAATGATGCACCCTCCTCTAATGATAATAGTCCACAGAATTCACTTACACATGAACAATCAGAAGTGCCAGTTCTGAGAAAATCCAGCAGAACTCATCAAACTCCTACTTACTTAAAAGATTATGTTTACCAGTTACCTAGTAGTGCCGCTCAACTATCCAATGTATCACTGCACCCCTTCACTAAATGCCCTATTTTCTAATCACCATCACATCACTCCTGATGCTATATTCTCTGAAAGTCAGCACTTGATGCTAAGTGTCTGTCATGATAGTGAGCCATCTTCGTATGAAGAGGCAGCCCTCAATCCTGCTTGGCAGGCAGCCATGACACAGGAGTTTGAGGCACTCCATGCCAATCACACTTGGGACCTGGTCCCTTTACGACCTGGAAAGCAAGCAATAGGTTGCAGGTGGGTATACAAGATCAAACATAAAGCAGATGGAAGTACTGAGAGATTTAAAGCTAGGTTGGTAGTAAAGGGATACACTCAACATGCTGGAATTGACTATACAGAAACTTTCTCCCCGGTTGTGAAAATGACAACTATCAGAGTTCTAATTACAGTGGTTGTCAAGAAAGGTTGGGAAATATTCCAATTGGATGTGAACAATGCCTTCCTCCATGGAGACCTACATGAGGTACATGGAGGCTCCACCTGGACTTGTAGTTGATCAATCCAGTCCAAGTAGAGTAGTGTGCAAGTTAAACAAGTCATTATATGGACTGAAGCAAGCTAGTAGACAATGGTATGCAAAGTTAACTGAAGCATTGTCTTCAAAGGGGTATCAACATTCCGAAAATGATCACTCCCTTTTTTGCAAGAAAACTTCCACATCCACTATCTTTGTAGCTGTGTATGTTGATGATGTTATCATCACTGGAACTGACCCAGAGGAGATTGCAAGCTTAAGTTTTTCCTTGATCAGAGGTTTATGATAAAGGACTTGGGCATGCTTCATTATTTCTTGGGCTTGGAGGTCCTATACAAACCTGATGGTATTCTTATATCTCAAAGAAAGTTTGCCTTGGATTTGCTAAAAGAATATCAGTGTTTTGATTACAATAATGTTTCCTCACCTCTTGACTCTACTGTCAAGCTAAAGGCACAAGAGGGTAGTCTTCTACCAGATCCCACATACTATAGAAAGCTAGTAGGAAAGCTCAATTTTCTCACCAACACCAGGCTAGATATAGCCTACAGTGTGCAGCTCTTAAGCCAGTTTATGCAGGTTCCAAGGGACACTCATTTAACTGCAGCATTCTATCTCCTTAGGTATCTCAAATATGATCCTAGCTTGGGTGTATTCTTCTCCAACAGTCCTGACTGCTCAATTAAGGCTTATTGTGACTCAGACTGGGCAGCCTGCCCAGATTCTAAGAGATCTGTCACTGGGTACATTGTTCTAGTAGGAGACAGCCCTATTAGCTGGAAGTCTAAGAAGCAGGAGATTATTTCCCTGTCCTCAGTTGAAGCAGAGTACAGATCCCTCAGGAAGGTAGTTGGGGAGTTGGTGTGGTTGAGCAGGCTGTTTGCAGAGCTTACTCTTGCCCAATCTGGACCCATTCAGGTGTTTTGTGACAGTCAATCTGCTATACATATTTCCCACAATCCAGTATTTCACGAAAGAACCAAACACATTGAAGTCGACTACCATTTTGTGAGGAACAAGCTACAAGAAGGCCTCATCTCTCTTCACCATGTAAGTACTCACAATCAGCTGGCTGAAATCCTCACCAAAGCCCTCACAGGAGTCAAACATTCAGCTGTCCTAGGCAAGTTGGCTGTAAAGACCTCACCTGCAACTTGAGGGGGGGGGGGGTATTGAGTATAGTTATTGTTTGTACATTCTTTATTGTGTTGTATACTTAGTTAGCTTATGCTTAGCTTGTTTATTTAGTAGCTTAGTTAGTCATTAGTTTAGTCAATTGGTCAACATGTATATATATACTTGTACAGTTGCAGAAATAAGATGAAGGTTCATTTTTATACGCAAAACATTTCTCCGTTCATCTGCTCTCTCTACTCCTCTCCTCTTCTCTCATAACCTTCCAGAAGACTCCACGGGGGTTCAGCAGATCTGAGCTTGCATGTATGGTTTTGTTGAATATGATTTACTAAATTATCCCTATTTACTAAAAGCATATTGATTTTTTCCTCTTGAATACTATGCTTTCTTACTAATATTAAGTATATAGTCGGAACAATTAACAAATTTAGTCTTGACTATAATTTCTAAAATGATAATTACTTTGGGATAATTTTCTTGAGTTTAAGTGATTGTTCATTTGGACGGAAACTTTGTGTTGGAACTATTGCAATATTCAATACAATAAATGAAATCATTAAGATAAATTATCAAATAACAAATTATTAAATCACATCTTCATATAAATACATAATCGAACTCTTGACATTGCAAGTGATCATTAAGATTTGCGTATCACAAATTGTGCAGGTTATTCATTTGATTAATCCTAATTAATATAGAAAATGAAAAGTTACTAAGGTTCTTGTGAGATTCATCATACATTTGATGGTAGTTTAGATGTTCAACTTGTGTCACTAACAGCTTGTTTGGATGGTTGTTACCTATCGTATCGTATCGTATTGTTACTTTAAATACAATGTTTGTTTTGATTGTTACTTAAATTTTATTGTATCGTATCGTTAAATCCATTGTTACGTAACGATGAAATGTGCCACTTTATGTAACGACCGATTTGGTGTGGTCGCGCCGTTTCCTTGTGTTTTTCTCTCAATCTCACCCTTCATTATTATTAAATAATTTTATTTTATCATTTACCCTACCTTTTTATATACCGCATCATAATTTTTCTTTATAATATTTGCAAGTTTATTCATCATATCACAGGTGCGTGATACCATAAAACGACGCCAAAACGACACAATCCATCCAAACATTGCATTCATCAAACGATACAATACAATACAATACAATGCGATACGATACATTACAGTAATGGAAGGGAAATACTTAATAGATAAGGTCATAATCAAAATCATGTCTAACACGTGTGATCGCTCTTTAATTTAAACAATTTTTTCGATAAAATAAGTTTAAAATTTCGTTTAAAACAATCACAATTCTAATAAATAGATAAATGTTATTTGATAAAACATGCTGACTAATTCTCAGTACAAATTAAGAATCACTTATTTATATAACTTGAAAAAGAAGTGGAGTCTAAATCAAATATGTCATTTATATATTTGTTTTGTGATTTTTAGTCTTTACTCATTGTCTAGTAAAAACTGATCATGACACATAAAGTTAACGCTACTTTGAGTCTTCGATTCAATAAGAACCCTCCTAACTAGGGGCGTACAAAGGAAACCGAAAAACCGCACTAAATCGATAATTCGAGTCAAATCGAGGAAAAAAACCGACTAAGGTTTGGTTTGGTGTTAGAAAAAAAACCCCGACCATAATTGGTTTGGTTTGGTTTAAACTAAAAAAAGCCAAACCGAAACCAAACCAACCCGACATTACATGTGATAAGTTTTAAAATATTTTATACATAAAAATAATTATTGTAATGTAATTTATAAATATTTTTTAACCTTTTTCATAGTTCTCTCTTTTAATTATAATGTATTATTTAAGCTTTGATTTAGAACTTTTGAATGGATATGTTTTATAGCCCATAAAAGTTAGTGACTCAAATAAATTCCAAAGCAAAATCAAATCAATAAAAATGTTGACAAAAAAATTTCAATTCAATACTAGGAATGACAATTGTATTGGATATTTATTTCTTAGTTTTTCATTACTTTAGATAGTGAAAATACATAACTTACTTTTAATATTATTTAGTCGTGTATCTAATACTTAGTACTTATTAGTCGTACTTATTTTAACATGATTTAGTACTTTTAGATTATATTTATTTTTATTATGGCTTATTAATTAGTATTATTTATTATATGCGATTTGTTGACTATTTATAATCATGACTCATCTCACATTATTTTATTGGGTAACATCTTATATAGTTTTATCCTACTAGGACCTAAGAAATATTAGAGCACAAATTATAAATTTTATGCTATGACGATTTTGTCGAAAAAAACCCGTAAAACCCGAGAAACCGAAAAACCCGAGATTGAAAAACCCGACTTTTGTTAGTTTGGTTTGGTTTATAGATTTAAAAATTCGAGACAATTGGTTTGGTTTGATAATTAAAAAACCCGAACCAACCCGATCCATGTACACCCCTACTCTTGACATAACATTCAATATAAACTCTTCCTTTTAAACATATGTAAAATTAACGAGAACGATAATCTATTATCTATTACTGTTAGAAGAGTGGGAAAACCATACTCAACTAGCCCCACATTATGAGCGATATTCAATTTGACCTTCATGTCCTCAAATGCCTTCAAACACTCATTTTTGAAAGTAAAGTTTACATCCTTCTCATGGAGCTTGCACATGGGATTAACCACGTTAGAAAGGTCTTTAATGAATCGTTGGTAGACACATGCATGGCCAAGGAAGCTCCTAATGATTTTTATTGTTGGAGAAAGCAATTTAGAAATCACTTCAATCTTTGCCTTGTCAAACTTTATCTCATTCTTTAAAATCTTATTTGCCAAGTACAATAGCCTCCTAAATCATAATGTGATACTTCTTGTTGAGTTTTCAAAGCTAAAATAAGCTTAAAAGAGGGTGAATGGAAAATGGAGGGAAAATAAAATTTTTAAGCTTCCCTCATTTACAAAGGGACATTGTCCCCTATTGGAAGAGGAAAAGGTTTTTGATGAGTATATATAATTGCTCTTCTTTTAGCTCTTAAAGAGTTAAGAAGAAGGCAAGCCTCGCGCCGTCGCTCGCTCGCTCGGCTCGGCTTCGGCTTCGGATTTGGTCAAATGATAGTAAATATTAACGTAATATTAAATATCCGTGTTTGTAACGGAAAATTAATATTAAATCCAAATTATCCGTTTTATTGACTCTGCCCGTCCGTTTTTTGTAACGAAAAACGTTTCCTCTACCCGTTTTAATTTGCGTAAATGGCCATTTACGTTATGACCGTTTTACATAATTGGCCTCTCTTCGTTTGAACTCAATAGGTTGGGGCTATAAATAAGTAGTCCATTCTCTCAGATTTTCCATACGAATTCCTAAATTCTCCTCCTTTCTGCATTGTTTTAACTGAAAAGAAAGCAACAGTAAGTGTGATTTGCTATCGATCTTTGTGTTCGCTGAAACACTGGGGTTTGAAGTACCACTACACCAGTGTGTAATTCGTTCTATCGTGGGAGGAGATAATCCACAACCTTGGATACTAGGAGAGGATTAAGTTCCTTAAGGAAAAACTGTGAATTCAGTGGGCTCGGATTAAATTTTGTTTCTTTTACATTTCTATTTATATGTTATTTTATCTTCTCCAGAATTATTTTACAAATACAGTATACTAACAAGCTTAAGGAACTTAATTATTTTCTGTATTTGTGTTATACTCACTGTTTCTAGAGACTAAAACCTTTGTGGTTTTCTACTGCATTGGAGATTAAAATCTACGTGATTTTAACGTTTGTTTGTGTCATTCTTTTACAGAAATGACGAATGATAACGGGAACCAGACTGTTCCTATGGTGACTGCCAATGCATCGACAAGCCGAACAATACCGGCAGAGAAACCCGGAAATTTTTTCAGGATTGATTTCAAGCAGTGGCAGCAAAAGATGTTCTTCTACTTGACGACTTTAAGTCTACAAAAGTTCATTAAGGAAGATGTTCCTGTTCTGCCCGAGCAAACTCCAAAAAATGAACGTTTTCTCGTGACTGAGGCATGGAAGCATTCTGATTTTCTATGCAAGAATTACATTCTTAGCGGACTGGAGGACGATCTGTATAACGTAACGTCTACAGTAATGTGGAGATGTCAAAAGAATTGTGGATTGCGCTTGAAAGGAAATACAAAACTGAAGATGTCGGGTTGAAAAAATTCGTTGCCGCTAAATTTTTGGACAACAAAATGGTAGATAGCAAGTCTGTTATTACCCAAGTCCAGGAATTGCAAGTGATTATTCACGATCTCCTTGCTGAAGGTATAAGTCGAATTAATACTGATGTTGAAAGTATTAGTTTTATTATTTTTACTAATATAATTTTCATTGAAGGTCTTGTCATCAATGAAACATTCCAAGTTGCAGCGATGATTGAGAAGATGCCTCCTTTGTGTAAGGACTTCAAAAACTACCTGATATACAAACGCAAGGAGATGTCGATTGAAGAAATCATTATTTGGTTGAGAATCGAAGAGGACAACAAAGCTGTTGAAAAGAGAGGCCGTGAAAACTCAACAATAATGGGAGCAAACATTGTTGAGGATACTCCTCAAAATAATAGAAAGAGGAAGAAGGCTTCTAGACCAAAAAGCAACCCAAGCAAGAAGCGGTTCAACGGAAATTGCTACAACTGTGGGAAAGCTGAACACAAATTCACAAATTGTCGTGCTCCGAAGAAAGACAAGAAGAAGGGTCAAGCAAGCATGGTTGAAAAGTACGAAGATGTTGATGACTTGTGTGCTATGCTTTCTGAATACAACCCGCTGGGAAATCCTAAGGAGTGGTGGATTGATTCTGGAGCCACTCGCCATGTTTGTGCCGTTAGAGAAGCGTTTGCTACATATGCTCCCGTTGGACTCGAAGAGACACTTTCTATAGGAAATTCTGCAACGGCCATTGAAGGATGTGGGAAGATATTTCTGAAAATGACTTCTAGCAAGGTGGTGACTCTGAACAACGTCCTTCATGTTCCCGAGATTAGGAAGAACTTAGTCTCTGCTGGACTTCTTGCTAAAAATGGGTTTAAATGTGTTTTTGTATCTGATAAGGTTGTAATAGGTAAGAATGAAATGTTTGTAGGAAAATGTTACCTCACTGAGGGCCTTTTCAAGCTGAATGTAATAGTCGTTGAGAATAATAAAATTTCAGCTTCTTCTTACTTGCTTGAGTCAAATGATTTATGGCATATACGTTTGGGTCATGTCAATTATAAAACCTTGCGGAAAATGATTAACTTGGAAGTATTGCCTAAGTTTGAATGCGACAAATCAAAATGTCAAATATGTGTGGAATCTAAGTATGTCAAACATCCTTATAAGTCAGTTGAAAGGAATTCAAATCCTTTAGACTTAATTCACACACATATTTGCGACATGAAGTCAATACCATCTCGCGGTGGAAAGAAGTATTTAATAACTTTTATTGACGACAGTACTCGATTTACTATCTTTACTTACTTAGTAGTAAAGATGAAGCAATATATGCATTCAGACAATACAAAAATGAAGTTGAAACGCAACTTAACAAGAAAATAAAAATGATAAGAAGTGATAGGGGTGGTGAATATGAATCTCCTTTTGAAGAAATATGTTTAGAATATGGAATTATTCATCAAACAACGGCCCCTTACACGCCCCAATCCAATGGGATTGCGAAAAGAAAGAACCGTCTATTAAAGGAGATGATGAACGCATTATTGATAAGTTCTGTTTTGCCACAGAACTTGTGGGGGGAAGCCATTCTTATGGCTAACTGGATACTAAATCGAGTACCCCATATCAAAATTCCATATGAAAAATGGAAAGGAAAAAAGCCCAACTTGAATTATTTTAAAGTGTGGGTTTTTTGGCAAAAGTGCAAGTTCCCAAACCCAAAAGGGTAAAAGTAGGACTGAAAATAGTTGATTGTATTTTCATAGGATATGCGACCAATAGTAAAGCATATTGATTTCTGGTTCATATATCAGAAAATTCCGACATTCATAATAATACGGTTATAGTATCAGATAATGCTGAGTTCTTTGAAAATATATATCCGTAAAAAAAGGAATGTGAGTCGATTGGTGAAGGATCTAAACGACCTCGGGAAGAAATAAAAGAAAGTACACTTAACCAGGAGGATCCAAGACGTAGTAAATGTCAAAGAATGTCTACTTCATTTGGACCAGATTTTGTGACTTTCTTATTGGAAAATGAGCCTCAAACATTTAAAGAAGCTATGTCTTCTTCGGAATCATTATTTTGGAAAGAGGCAGTCAATAGTGAAATAGAATCCATATTGAATAACCATACATGGAATTGGTTGATCTTCCTCTTGGAAATAAACCGTTGGGTTCTAAATGGATCTTTAAGAGGAAAATGAAAGATGATGGCACTATTGATAAATATAAGGCAAGACTTGTAGTCAACAAGTATAGATAACGAGAAGGTCTTGACTATTTTGATACATACTCTCCAGTTACAAGAATTACGTCCATACGAATATTAGTAGCATTACCCGCAGTTTATGGTCTTGAAATTCATCAAATGGACATTAAGACGGTCTTTTTAAATGGAGTTGGAGGAAGAAATCTACATGGAACAACCTGAAGGGTTTGTGGTTCCAGGTAAAGAAAAAAAGGTATGTAGACTTGTTAAGTCCCTTTACGGACTAAAACAAGCACCCAAACAATGGCATGCGAAATTTGACCAAATAATGTTGTCAAATGGTTTTAAAATAAATGAATGTGATAAATTTGTGTACATTAAAAATATTCCAAATCACATAGTCATTGTTTGTTTATATGTGGATGATATGTTGATAATGAGTAATGACATTGCCAACATAAATGTGACTAAGCGTATGCTAACTAGCAAGTTTGATATGAAGGACTTGGGAGTTGCTGATTTAATTATAGGGATTAAGATTCATAAGACACTTCAAGGTCTGGCATTGTCACAATCTCATTATATTACGACAGTACTTGGAAAATTCAAGTACTTAGGGTTTAAAGTTGCAAAGACTCCAATTGACGTGAATCTTGCATTAGCAAAGAACAAAGGCCAAAGCAATCACAATTGGATTATGCTCGTGTGTTGGGATGCTTAATGTATATCATGAATTGTACACGACCAGATATAGCTTGTGCTATAAGTAAATTGAGTCGATACACGAGCAATCCAGGTAAATCCCATTGGATGGCAATAAAACGAGTTTTTTGATATTTAGAACATACCCAAGACTTTGCTTTGCACTGCAGTAAATATCCTGCGGTGATTGAGGGATATTGTGATGCAAATTGGATCACCGGTTCAACTGATTCTAAGTCCACAAGTGGATATATATTCACTATTGGTGGAGGAGCGGTATCTTGGAAGTCGTCGAAACAAACTTGTATTGCCCGCTCTTAAAGGAGGCTGAGCTTATAGCCTTAGATAAAGCTGGTGAAGAAGCTGAATGGCTCAAGAACTTCTTGGAAGATATTCCATTTTGTCCCAAACTGTTGGCACCAATATGCATACATTGCGATAGTCAAGCGACAATTGGAAGGGCTGGGAGCGTTATGTATAACGTTAAAACTCGTCATATACGACAAAGACATAAAGCCGTTAAGCAATTACTCTCTAGAGGAATTATCGCGATTGACTAAGTAAAGTCAAGTGATAATATATCGGGTCCACTTACAAAATGCCTAACTAAGGAGGTAGTTGTGAAATCATCGAGGGGAATGGGACTATGACCGAGAACAAGTTATTGTGGCGGTAACTCTACCTAGAAGGTTGGAGATCCCAAGATCTAGGTTTAAAGAGATCAAACAAAGTCACTAATGACGGTTCAACATTGTCAACTAAAATTTTGGTACATTCTCGTGACGAGACAATGTTCAGTACCAAGGATAAAACATTAAGGTTTTTTTAATGATTTCTAAATTTGATACGGGGTATATCAAATAGTGTATCTACGGGATGGCACGTTTAGGAATCACCTATGTAAGTGTGAAGTGTTAGCTGCTTCAAGGAGAATTTTTTAAGGTAGTTCTCTACGCACTTATGAAAACAGGTAGTGTTCATGGCTGAAACGAACACAACAATGAGAACAAAAAACGGTTAAGGGTTGATTGTGTGACTTATGATTGTCTAGGTATACACCAAAGTTCGACGGTTTAAAGATATCAATTCTACCGATTGACTGAGTATATCTGACATAAGATCACTGCGGAAAGTTCAAATGAAAGCCTACTAATCCAGATGCGATAAATCCTTGCTTGCGAATCACAAAGTTTTTCATGCATATTTTCATGTATATTTCCGTAGTAGCTTGCTAAGTGCTGTCACGATCGATTCAGATTTGGCTCATTGTAGCTACTACTTGTTGAAGGGTAAGACAGGTAAAGCAATGACTTTAGGCCCCCAAATTTAGGGCCCCTATAAAAAAAAAAAACTCCCTCATCTTATTCTTATGTGGTATTATTTGACTAAACACGAAATTCAAGAAAGAAAGAAAAGACTTATGAAACTTGTGGTCTAAAATAAAACAGAGACAATTGTGTGGCTATAGATCACTCATTAAAGATAACAGAAAAAATTAAAAATTAAATTATTTTTAAATATAAAAATATGTCATTCATTTCTGGACAAACCATTAACGAAAGAGTATTTCTTAAATTGGGATAAAAGGAGTAAAATATTTTAATAAAAAAGAAAAAGATACCTGTGACTTATTACTAATACTAATCGTTGAGTTTTGAATAATTCGAGATGTGAAAATATATGAAAATATCTTTGAATTTTTATTTACTGATAAAAATTTGAGATTATTAGATGATGATAAGAAAAAAAAAATTGTCTTAACATCAAAAGTTTCTTAAAATTAACATAATAGACACTATAACATTGATGATTTAGACTTATTTTTCGATTTGAAAGTATTAAGAAAAATACTACAAATAGAAGATAATACTCTAATCTATGTACTCAATTAAATGAAATGACTTGATTTATTTTCAAATGCCTATATTACTTATAAAATAATGTTAATAGTTCTTGTAATAGTTCATATGCGGAAGAAAGCTTTCCAAAATTAAAATTAATAAAATCTTATCCAAGATCAATAGTGTTTCAAGAGAGATAAAATTAATTAGCTATACTATCAATTAAAAAATTATTATAATAAATTAATTATAAAAAATATATTAATAACTTTGCATCTCAAAAAATTAAGAAATAGACTTCAAATATACACAAAGTTATTTTTTTTCTTAAATTAAGGTCTGTTATCAAGATTTGACTTTACGCCACCAACTTTATTAAACCATCCTAGGTAATAACATGTTTATGAGACTCTAGTATAGATGTGTTACTCAGAAATATTTACTCTTTCCTAAAAAATTAAGTGAAACACCTCAGCTCTTCAAAATATAATATTTTTTGAAAAAGAAAAAAAGCTTTTAGTACCCCAGAAATTTGGCCAAGCAAACACTCCAATTGGGTAAACAAATAGTAGAAAAAGAAAGGAAAAAGAAGAGACACTGTTGACCAATTGATTAGAGTAGGTCTATAGGTTTCCCTTTTTTGCTTTCACCTACTTAATAAATTATTTTGCTAAACCAACTGTGATGTAAACCAACTTATCAAGAAGAACTATCTTGAATAAAAATCTGGAAATTATGCTCTATATTAAATTATTGAGCAAGTTACCTCGCAAACACCAGGTTGCGGGTCAATAATAATTGCACATGTAACCATCTCATAGATGCATCTTATGTGGTATACATGACAGGTCAATGGGCCCATATTCACCTTTGATATTTCCAGCATTCATGGGATTCAATCCCAATTTTAGTTGGTCTATTAATTAATGAGAACAAGCAACATAAGAGAATTCGTAAAGAACTTTCTAGTTCTTTAATATTTACCCATGTGAATTCTCTTTTATTTTCGCACATCATACTTGAATTAACATGGCTAAACCAATTATGCCAACTGGATAAATTATCAATATTGATAAACTTCAGGTTTACACCATGATGTGTGCAATTATGAATAAACTCCAAGTTTATTATGATATGGGTTTTTATATCAATAAATATCCACTTCATTGTGGTATTCTTTTGTTTATGTAGTACAAATTGGAGAATAAAGCGGGTAGCTTTTCACATACATATTACCCCGCTACAAGTTGTAGTAATAGAAGATATTAAATCTTTCCTTTATTTATAGTCTCAATATAATCAACCGCTTTCACGTATACTTTGGAAACTGAATAAGTTTCTTTGAGACTTACTACAACACAATACCTTATTGGTAATCAATTGTGTTTCTCCAAAATAGTATAATTGGCTCTTGCAGAGTTCTCAATTAATTTTGTAGTACCACATATTCATCAACATCCATATGGTGAATATCTCTTTTAAAGAGAAAGTTATACCATTATGGTTATGGTCAAAATTATATGCAAGATCTGTTTCTTGCATTACCGTTGTCTTTTAACAATCACAATGCCAAAATATTTTGGCGTACAATAGGTACGTGACCAATGACCATTCATGCCATAATAATGACATTATTTTCTTATATCATCTCAAACCTCCTTTTAGAGGTGAGTGCGGTATATTCACTACCACTAGCACGTTCATATTCTTTGAAGAATGAATATGTATTCATAAATCAGATGTTGTCACATTCACATCATGAATGGACCATAATCATCTATATGTGCTTTACAAAATCTCATGTCAAATCGATGACAAATATTTTTCACAGAGTGAAAGATTATTTTGAGAATCCTTATTGTTTTCATTACCACAAATGATGACCATTATAATTTCGTCTATTGCCACTTCCATATCCATTGATACATTCATAGTAATAATTTGTCTTCTTTCAGACTTATCACATACTGCTATCACATTCTCTTAAGGGAATGAGAATGAAGCAAATTCAATGGGACGGGTTTTCAATTCTTTGCCCACAATCATACATGAATTTGATCATGGCGAGGCATAGAAATTTTACCACTTCAGGTGGTTATAATTTCTTACTAACTCCATTAGAGTTATAATCAAACTTTGTTGTCTCTGCATGTATTTAAAATCAAAGTATAGAATAAAAGAGAAAAATACGGTAAAATACTTACCTTAAATCCAGAATTTAATCATGAAGCAAGTTCATGGAACAATTGACAACCATTATGCTCAATCCTAAAGCTTCTACTCAACTGGTTAGAGTCTCGTGCTGATAACGTGTTATGAACAATAAAAGAAGAAGAAGAAGAAGAATATTGCAGAGAAAATTAGAGAGAGAGAATTCTTATTGATTTGGGACGAATTACAATGGAATAGAACCCTCTATTTATAGGGAGAGGGTGACTTAGCCACCAAGCAATGAACCCTAGAATCTCTCTAAATATAGACATTCACCATAAATATAATTCTATTTATAACAGATTTAGACTTATTTTTCGATTTGAAAGTATTAAGAAAAATACTACAAATAGAAGATAATACTCCAATCTATGTACTTAATTAAATAAAATGACTTGATTTATTTTTAAATACCTATATTACTTATAAAATAATGTTAATAGTTCTTGTAATAGTTCATATGCGGAAGAAAGTTTTCCAAAATTAAAATTACTAAAATCTTATCCAAGATCAATAATATTTCAAGAGAGATAAAATGAATTAGCTATATTATCAATTAAAAATTTATTATAATAAATTAATTATAAAAAATATATTAATAACTTTGCATCTCAAAAAATTAAGAAATAGACTTCAAATATACACAAAGTTATTTTCTTCTTAAATTAAGGTCTGTTATCAAGATTTGACTTTAAGCCACCAATTTTATTAAACCGTCTTAGGTAATAACATGTTTATGAGACCCCAGAAATTTGGCCAAGCAAACACTCCAATTGGGTAAACAAATAGAAAAAGAAAGGAAAAAGAAGAGACACTGTTGACCAATTGATTAGAGTAGGTCTATAGGTTTCCATTTTTTGCTTTCACCTACCTGTGGCTGTGGGTAATAAGTTGACCACAACTCCTACTGTGGCAAACAGCTTAACTACTACTCCCCTAAACTGACTGTTGCTTTATTACCTAGTGGAATCCATTTTTACCCTAATTTGACAAAACATAAATTGACAACATTACACGATGTCGTATAACCTAATCAAACGCTATATCCGCGGTACATTACCGCCGCGCCGTTTTAAAAGGTAGGGACCACGGATAATATCTTGTCCGCGTTTCTAACCTGTTCGATTTTGGTACTCGCTGTAATAACGCGAATCTAGGAGGGTAGACTTGGTATTCATTTACATTTAACAGATATTCTTATTACTCTCTTTAATTACAATTAGTCATTAAATTACTTACTTATTAATATAACTTAGTCCAAACCCCAAACAACGTGGGCTTTGTGAAAGAAGCAAGAAAAAGAAAAGAAAAGAAAAGAAAAGAAGACGAAAAACCAAAAAACTCAAACAAAGCCTCAATTCTTTCCTATTCATTAGAGCATTTTCTTGAAATCTTTAAACCTCTCCGATTTTTCTTTAATTTTCCACGAAAAATCGGACTGGTTATTGGTACAGAATAAAGGTTTTTTTTCCCCAGTTCATTTGCTCACTAGATCTTGATTTGAAAAAGTTGAAAAAAATTTGAGTCAAGTTGAAGTCAGAGAGCAATAGAAGAAAAGTGGAGTCTTGCTTTATACTTGTCATTTTGAGGAGAAAATCAGATTGGGTTATTCAGTCACTGGTTTCTTGATCTGTTTGAATTCAGAAGCTGATTTAGAAGTCGCCCAACAATCTGATCTGATTGGACTCATTTAAAAATATGGTATTGGATTATTTCTTCTTCTGTCATTATTGCAGTATAGCATTGTTTGATTTGCATTTCTTGATATTTTTTTTTTGAACGGATTATTTGATTTAAAGGGTATTCCTCATTCTTATTAGATTGTGTGATTGATATTTTATGCCATTGGGCAATTTGTTCATGCTGACTAAGACTTGTTTATGCCATTTTATTTTGCTGATATAATACTGTAAAAACTTCATCTTTGGTTGAGAAAGATCATATATTGCTACAATCTATTGATGTAGAAGGGACTATGTTGTTTTCTTTTACTTTGTATCATTCTCTTTTAGGTCGAATTGTTAATTTTAGGTCAAGTTGGTCATGGTGATTAGACTTATTTATGTCTTTTCTATCGCTGACTAAGTACTGTCAAAGCTTCTGCTTTAGTTAGTACATTCTTAGACGCTACGAGTTTAGTAAAGCTGAAGTAGTATGTTAATGTTTTTCTCAATTTGTGTAGTTTATTGACTTGTTGTGTTAGCGGGTTGGAGGTAGGGTCATGGTTGATGCTTCATCTCCTGCATCAGCATTATTAAGCATCTCAAAGAAATTAATGTTTAATTTCTGCCACTGTCATGCTTTTCAAAGTAAAGTTGGTATACTAGTAAAATTTCGTGGTGCACTCTCATGTATTTCTGCAACTTTTTAATGGTCGATGAGAGTGAGTATTGAGCTGAGTTGCAGCGTAATAAAATGATAAACAAATCATGACCTTTATGTGGCAGCCTCAATCTGAGTTATATTCAGTCTGCTTATAAGTTTTAGGGCAGCATAAAAGAGTATAAACCATTGGTATGGGCTATAATACATAAGTCTGAATGGGCAACCCCACATTGTTGTATTTGCAGGCTGCTTCCGTTAGTTTACCGGTTGGTTCTCTTGTTTGGGTGGAGGATCCTGATGAAGCCTGGATAGATGGGGAAGTTTTGGAGGTTAATGGTTCAGACATAAAGGTTCTCTGCACTTCTGGTAAAACGGTAAGTGAGCACATGGCATCTTACTGTAGGAAAGAAGTAAATGATGAGCTGGTTCATTCAACGAACAGGACATTGAGTTGTATCTTGCTTACTCTTTCTAACACATTGGTAATCAAGCAGAGTTTTGGGATACGACGAACCTCGTTCATTTACTTGCTGAAATCTATGGCAGGTTGTTGTTAAGTCTTCTAATGTCTACGCCAAAGATACTGAAGCTCCGCCTTCTGGTGTCGATGACATGACGAAGCTGGCTTATTTGCACGAACCAGGAGTCTTGCATAATTTAAAGGCTAGATATGATATTAATGAAATATATGTGAGTTTCTTGTCATTTTTTAAGATCTCTCTTTTTAATGTTCCGGGGTAATTGTCTTTAATGAAGTAACCTAATAAATGATGATTACAGACATATACAGGGAATATATTAATCGCTGTCAATCCTTTTAGAAGGCTACCTCACTTATATGATACACATATGATGGCCCAATATA
Source organism: Nicotiana attenuata (assembly GCF_001879085.1). Classification (NCBI taxonomy): domain Eukaryota; kingdom Viridiplantae; phylum Streptophyta; class Magnoliopsida; order Solanales; family Solanaceae; genus Nicotiana; species Nicotiana attenuata. The sequence goes on from NW_017672344.1 coordinate 144,338, forward strand.
AAGGTGCAGCATTTGGGGAGCTAAGTCCTCACCCTTATGCTGTTGCAGATGCGGCATACAGGTCTGTGCTTCTCTGTTGTTTATGGACCAAACAGTCTATTTTGAAATTGTCATTTAAAAATATATTTACTATGGATGCAGACTCATGATCAATGAAGGAGTAAGTCAGTCAATTTTGGTTAGTGGGGAGAGTGGCGCTGGTAAAACAGAAAGCACCAAGCAACTCATGCGCTATCTTGCTTATATGGGCGGGAGAGCTGCGGCTGAAGGTAGTAGATCAGTCGAGCAGCAAGTCCTGGAGGTAATAAATCTTACACTGTTGTACCTAGAGTGTGGACAATTGATTGCCGATAATTGTTGTTTTTGTAGAGCCAAATATCATCCGTTGCCATTGAATCTTAATCTGATCTTCGCGATGGCTGCATTTTTGCTTATTGCAGTCTAATCCTGTTCTGGAAGCTTTTGGTAATGCGAAAACTGTCAGAAACAATAACTCAAGGTTGGATAGATTTTTCAGTTTATTAAGTGATCAGAGGGCATAGGGTGCTATATTAACCTCTGGTTGGATTTTTTTGGGAATAATTTCCACATGTTTGTAATTTCGATTGCAGTCGTTTCGGTAAGTTTGTGGAGATCCAGTTTGACCAGAAGGGAAGGATTTCAGGAGCTGCTGTCAGAACGTATTTACTCGAAAGATCTCGTGTTTGCCAGGTGTCTGATCCTGAGAGAAATTATCATTGTTTCTACATGATTTGTGCTGCACCACCGGAGGTAATGGGACCACTGTTTGCTTCATTAGATGGATTTCTAGGAAGAATAAGCATCCTGAACAAGCAGTATTTTATGTTGTTACCCGCTTGAATATTCAGTTCCCTCTTATGTTTTGTTGGAAAATTCAACCAAATTTTTTCATTCACTGTTGCACTCTCGCTTTTACAGGCCACCTATGCCCTTTTTCCTAATGGTACCTGATTTGACATTGTAAATTGTTCTCTCCTCTGACAGCTTATTATGATATTGGCTGATTTTATATTTTGTGATTGGCTTCAGAACTTAAATAATAGTCCAATATGGGTTATCCAATCGAACACCAAATCTTCTTCAGAGTGTAGATATCCACTGGACATGAAGGGTAAAAGATGTTAATATACACGGTTATGATTTTTTTCTTGATAGATAACCCAGCAACTTCAATATTGGTCATTTGTGCCCCTCCTGAGTATGCTTTGCCCCTAATAGTAGAAAAATAGTACCATACTTTTGTTTGAGTAGCTGATAGGGAAACCATCTTCGCATTTCTACAATTCGTTTATAAAAAAATCTGATACAATACTTTGTTTTAGTAACATAATTAGTGCAGGTGCTGCAATCTTTGCCTGTGTGCTTAACTCCTTGTCCTTCTCTCTTCGATATCTTAGTTCATATTGAGGAATAATCTCTCATATGAACATGTTTGCCAAGCTTCTTATTTTATCTTCTACACTTTCAGGACATTAAAAGGTTCAAATTGGACAATCCTAGGACATTTCATTACCTCAATCAGACAAATTGTTTTCAGCTAGATGAGATTGATGATTCCAAAGAATACTTGGCTACAAGAAGGGCAATGGATGTTGTTGGCATAAGCTCTGAAGAACAGGTATCTTTGGGAATTTACTATGACAGTAAAATATGCTTAAATCTGGATTTTCCTCATACTTTCTTGGTTACCTTGTGCATTCTTCCCAGGATGCAATATTTCGGGTAGTGGCAGCAATTCTCCATCTTGGAAACATTGAATTTGCAAAGGGGAAGGAGATAGATTCGTCTGTGCCCAAAGATGAGAAATCTTGGTTTCATCTGAGAACTGCTGCTGAGCTATTCATGTAAGTGGTATATTATTAACATTGAATCAATGCATACTATTCTCTTTTACTGGTTTGAAGCATTTCTTTTATACACACACACACACACATTTATATATAGACACAGAGTAGCCACTAAACATATATTTTACTCATAGGTGTGATGTAAAGGCTCTAGAGGATTCTCTTTGCAAACGCGTTATTGTAACTCGTGACGAAACCATCACCAAATGGCTGGATCCAGAAGCTGCACTTACCAGTAGAGATGCTCTTGCAAAAGTTGTGTACTCAAGATTGTTTGACTGGTAAGATTTAGTTTTGTGTCTGGACAGGAATTACATGACAGGTTCAGTTATCTTCTTTGCTTGTAGTATTCTTTACTTCTACAAAAATAGATTGTCAGTTTATTCAGACCCTTCAACATTTGTTTGCAGGCTGGTTGATAAGATTAATAGTTCAATTGGTCAAGATCCCAATTCTAAATCTTTGATTGGCGTGCTGGATATCTATGGATTTGAGAGTTTCAAGACTAACAGGTGCTTTACTTGTTGCCTTTTGGTTGGATTGTACGTGAGTTATCTCTTGGAGTGAACTATTAAAGAGTTTCCTTGACATCTCCACAAGCAATCAAGTGGCATGGTACTTCACCTTGTGTCAAGGGTCACAATTATTTTATTGAAATTGTATTGTATTTATCTGTACACTTTCATTGATCACATTTAACGTGGACTTAAGATCTTGTTGTTAGTTGTTAGTTAACTGTTCTTGGTTTCTTTATCCGTCTGATATTTATGGAAGCTTAAGAACGCACACTCTAGTATCTTGTTACATTTTGGTAACTCCAGAGCGTCTGAAATTTTTTGCATCTCAAAGCTGATTAGTTTTGGATATCCTTTTTGTATAATGCATCATTTTTGTGGATTATGTCTGCAGCTTTGAACAATTCTGTATCAATTTAACAAATGAGAAGCTTCAGCAGCACTTCAATCAGGTTCTGGCTGTCTCCTTTTCTTTTTCGCACTAATTTTGTGTCCTATGCACAGCTTTATGAAACCTACCAATGTTTTTGCAGCATGTTTTCAAAATGGAACAAGAAGAGTATACAAAAGAAGAAATTAACTGGAGCTACATTGAGTTCATCGATAATCAAGATATACTTGATCTGATAGAAAAGGTTTGTGCTGAGTTTTTGGGTGCATAAGGTTTTACAATTCTTTACATGCAAATGTCCCAGAATATATTTCTAGTCAGTTGAGTCAGTAAAGGAAAAGTTGCTGCTTTCCTCTTTGTAAAATCTCTGCAGTTCTTTTGGCAGTCACTTGTCTTCCATTAGGAATATGTTATTCTCTTTGCAAACATTTGTCTGATTTACTGATGCAGTGTTTTTCTGACTCGTTTTGCTAACATGTTGTGATCGTAGAACCTTTTGGGTTAAGGGTTTCCTTATTGCAGGTTTAGGGTTTAATAGCTTCAGAGATGATTTTTCCATAGATAAGCAGTAATAACAGGTAGCAAAAAGGTTTATGCACAGAATATAAAGATCTACAGAGATGTTCTAGTAGTAGAAGACCGAAAATCATGTTCTAGAATCTAATGAGCTAACTGGCTAACATCTTCTATTTTCTTCCTTATCAAAGATCTGCTTAATAATAGAACATAGATAACTTAGTTTGCCCTTCATTTTGTCATTTCAGTTTATTTTTTTTCTTATTTGCATTTGACCAGCACTTAATTACTTCCTCTTTCCTTATTTTAGTGACATCTTAATTTTTCCATTGCTCAGAAACCAGGTGGTATTATAGCACTCCTTGATGAAGCTTGGTAAGTAACTTGCTGAAGTTTTTCTTGTAGCCTTATCATGTTTTTTGGTAAAGTAATAAAACTTTATTAATGAAGGGCGAAACACACCTGTATACAAGTAGTATACCAAAAAGTAGAAAACCTTACAAACGATGTGGTTTTCTATGAACAACACCCAATCTTCTATACATATAGGAACCTTGTGGGTGCACAAAAAGTAACTGTAGCCTTATCATCCATTCCCACTTACGATTGTCGCACTTATTTGTGCTACTCATGCTCATGTTTGGTTGCTTAGAATGCTCACAATGTTTTCTTTTCTGTGTTTGTAGCATGTTTCCTCGATCTACTCATGACACGTTTGCTCAAAAGCTCTATCAAACTTTCAAAAACCATAAGCGGTTCTGCAAGCCCAAGTTGGCTCGTTCTGACTTCACTATTTGCCATTATGCTGGCGATGTAAGTTTTTTGATTCTTTTGACATTTCTAATATCTTGTTTAGAATTGTTAATTAACACACAATATGGATACTATATGCATGTTATTTTCTCCAGGTCACGTATCAAACAGAGTTGTTTCTGGAGAAAAACAAAGATTATGTTATTGCTGAGCACCAGGCGCTCCTGAGTGCTTCAACGTGTTCCTTTGTATCTGGGTTGTTTCCAACATCAAATGAGGAATCCTCAAAACAATCAAAGTTCTCTTCAATTGGCACAAGGTTTAAGGCACGTAAATTTCACTTCCTTTTTCTCATTTTTGCTTTTCCCTCTTATCCACTTGTGGGACTATACTGGGAGCACGTTTAACCGTGATTTGTTTCGTTCTATTTTTGCAGCAACAACTGCAATCTTTGCTTGAAACATTAAGTGCAACAGAACCCCACTATATTCGATGTGTAAAGCCTAATAATCTGCTAAAGCCAGCTATCTTCGAGAATCACAATGTTCTGCAGCAGCTGCGCTGTGGGGTAAGGAAGTATTGAATTTTCTTGTTGTTAGTGCCTGTGTGAGTTGGATTTGGCGCTCACTCTATTTCTAATTCTAGGGAGTGATGGAAGCAATTAGAATAAGCATGGCTGGATATCCTACACGGAAACCATTCTATGAATTTCTAGATCGCTTTGGCATCCTTTCGCCTGAAGTTTTAGATGGAAGGTATGTTATTACCTTGTGTAATTCAAATTGTTAACAGATTCTTATTTTATATGTTTGACCAATTCATGACAGTACGGACGAGGTCGCTGCATGCAAAAGGCTCTTGGAGAAAGTTGGACTTGAAGGCTACCAGGTAATTTTTTGAAATTACTTTTTTGGGATATGAAATACTTTCAAACTTTTGCATGTACTTCTCTATCTTCTGTATTATTTCAGAATATCACAAAAATCATTTGAATTTGCTGTAAATATGTGTTAACTTTCTGAACGTAGCTGTTTACTTGTACACATGTAACCATTTATTCACTAAGATATATCAAGTGAGTTGTGTCCCATTTTGTATTGTTATGCTTAATTGCCATATTTAAAAGAAAGTATAATACAAATGTTTGGAGGATCATAAGTTGATTGCTTTTACCTTTGTGGCTTGTCTCCCATCTCTTCTATGTCATTATCTCATTCTTCCTATTATTGCCCTATTATAGTTGGGTAATAGCTTTTGACAAATTATTTCATATATGATCTTCTTTCTTGTCTCTTTTGTTGGTTGACTCCTTATGGATGTGCTTTGAACTTGTTTAGATTTGCAATTTTTGACCAAACGATTGAAAAGTAAATAGGCAAATAAATAATAATAACAAAAGTCATTGTTTGACCTCTTTCTGGATTTGGCTGATCTCAAACGGGCTCCTGAATTTAGTCCATTTTCCTCTTCTTGACCATTGAGTGCTAAAATGCACTTCTTGAGTTTTTCTTCTCCTAGTGTATGCTGTTTTTTCTGCACATGATGCTGCAAACTTCGGTGGCAAGTCTAATATGCTGTATTTATTGTCTTCACAGAGTTGTTTTTGTTCTTTTTATAAGCACACTTTAATATGGTTTGAATATCAAATCTTCGTCCTAGTTTCGTTTGTGAGACTTCTCCCACGCCTAGGCTTTGAATGCCATTCATTGGTCCTTATTTGGTTTTGCAGATTGGTAAAACGAAGGTGTTTCTAAGAGCTGGTCAAATGGCAGAGCTGGATGGTCGAAGGACAGAGGTGCTCGGGAGATCTGCCAGCATTATCCAAAGAAAAGTTCGTTCTTACATGGCTCGGAGAAGTTTTACGTTGTTACGTCGGTCGACAATACAGATACAATCTCTGTGCCGAGGTAATTAATTTGCTGCATGCGCGGGTTCATACTTTAGGATTCATGTTAGTCATTTGATTGTTTCCACTTGGTTATTGTAGGGGAACTTGCTCGACGTGTATATGAGAGCTTGCGGAGGGAAGCAGCTTCTCTCAGAATCCAGACAAATGTGCGCATGCATCTTTCTAGGAAGGCTTACAAAGAGTTGTGGTCCTCAGCTGTTTCGATTCAGACAGGATTGCGTGGGATGGCTGCACGCGATGAGCTTCGATTCAGAAGGCAGAACAAAGCAGCAATTATTATTCAGGTAACCTTTCAATATGTGAAGGATAATTCTGTCTTTTTCTTTCTTGTTTCAGGAGAATGGTAAGCTTAGGCTAAGGTTATGGATAAGCGGGGTTCAATTTCATGACCTTCAGGTTTATGGTAGGACTGTAAATGGTTGAACCAAACCTTGGGGCTAAATGAAGGATAATCATTTAAAAATTTTGAGATGCATTCCTACTTTAATAGATGTAGTCTATTCGCAACAGTTTTCCAACTGAATAACATATCTCAGAAGCTACTGCTGAATTTTATGAACCCTCACACTGTATGTCCAGAGCCATTGTCGCAAGTTCTTGGCGTGTTCGAAATTTAAGAAGCTCAAGAAAGCTGCAATTACCACTCAATGTGCTTGGAGAGGTAGAGTTGCTCGTAAGGAACTGAAGAAACTTAAGATGGTAATTTCTCATTCTGCATCTCTCTTTATCAACTTTGTTGGACAAATTTTTCACTCTTTAAAGCTGTCTTATTTTGGTTATATATGCTGCCTGAAAATTGTCGGATACTCCTATATAAGATTACTGTATGCTTGAACCCTGTCGAAACTGATCGTGAATGGTTCTTGTGCTGACATCAAATTCTTGAATTTAAAAGTTACTTTCATGATTTTGGCCAAGGAAGTGGGAGTGACTGCTTTAAAGAGAATCACTGTTCAATTCTTAAAATAAATTATCCAAAAGGTCGACTTCATCAAAAAAAAAAAAAAAAGGTAGACCCCAAAAGGGGTGGCATTGCGATTGAATATTGGGGTGACAACCTTGGGAACCAGGTTCGAGTTCAAACTGTGGCGACATTTGGTGAATTCCTCCGATATGCCTAAGTCTTGGTAGGCAAAGTTACTCGGTATCTGTGTTGGTGGGAGGTAGTAGGTACTCGGTGGATTCGTTGAGGTGCATGCAAGTTGGCCCGAGCACCACCGCTATAAAAGAAGTTATTTAAGATGGTTCTCTAACTCCATGAACTTGCTAGCCATAGTACTAAATCAAAGACTACAAATAGGGCTCACATTAATAATTAAGGCCTTAATTTAGCAACCGCTTGGAGTCTTGGACTGCAAAAGGTATTTCACGTAGCTACTCAAGTTGCATATTTTTTCCCCTACTGCTGGGTTGACATGCTTTTCTAGGGTCCTGTTCAACAAAAGCATAATACATCATTAAAATCAGTACTTTATACATCTGTACGAATTGATTTTATTCCATGTTCCAATGATAGTACTTCAACAACTAGTTGTTATCTATAGAAGATTCCTTTTGTTTTAATTTTCGATTGGTGTTAAACATAGTCATATTGAAAGTCAACCATAATACATCATTAAAATCAGTACTTTATACATCTGTACGAATTGATTTTATTCCATGTTCCAATGATAGTACTTCAACAACTAGTTGTTATCTATAGAAGATTCCTTTTGTTTTAATTTTCGATTGGTGTTAAACATAGTCATATTGAAAGTCAACCATACATATTCTCCGCGCATTGTGCACTTCAACTGAAAATAGTTAAAGATACGAATATGCTTGCTAATATGACTCTTTTTCGGTTGCTAGATTCAATTTATCCTTTGACCTGAGTTCTGTTCTTACTTATCCCTATTCAGGCTGCACGGGAGACTGGGGCTCTGCAAGCTGCAAAGAATAAATTAGAGAAGCAAGTTGAAGAATTAACTTGGAGATTGCAGCTGGAGAAACGCATGAGGGTCAGTAGATAAAATTTTATACATAATTGTTCAGCCACATTTTGGTACTTGTTTTTTCATGACACAAAATATCCTTGATCAATGCATTCTCTAAAGCAAGTCCCAGAACAATCTTCTTTAATCTTTGTAGGTGCCTTTATTGATCCATTAAAAATCGGGGAAGAAAAACCAAAAATTGCCGTAAGAAAGTAATACCAAATATTGCCTGTTAATCAGGGTAAGGATTTTTTGGGTAGTGTTTAGAACTAGAAAAGATACACGCAGCTCTATAATTGTATTTGGTGAAGCGAATACTAAAGCCACAAGAATAGAGGGACTCGGTATAAGTAATGCACTGCTTCAGCTCCTTGAGAGATTTGGGTCCCTTTCTTGCTGTCTTTGTTTTATATCATTTGGAAACAGTGGTTTGTGGGTGATTGAATCACATCCAGTATCCCACTGGTCGAAAGCTACTTAGCTTGAAAAGGATGCATGTTTTTCAGCAAATGTGCCAAAAACTTTCAACTTTTGTGCGTGCTGAATAGAAGTAATGCTAGTGAGAATATAAGCTTGTCCCATCTCAACCATTATATCCTTATGTGATCATTTTGTTTCTTCCTTCCAGCTTATTATTCATATTCCATTTTTGTAGGCGGATCTTGAAGAAGCAAAAACACAAGAAAATGCAAAACTACAATCTGCTTTTCAGGAGCTGCAGGTTCAGTTCAAAGAAACCAAGGAAATGCTTGTCAAAGAACGTGAAAATGCAAAAAGAGCAGCAGAGCAAATCCCTATTGTACAGGAAGTCCCCGTTATTGACCATGAATTGATGAACAAACTTAGCATTGAAAATGAGAACCTAAAGGTAGGTCAACTGAAACATTAAAGCCAGATGTCTATTGTTGCTTGCTACGTTTATTAACTGAAGCCACTTGGCATTCAAGTTTTGATAATTATTTTCTTTGAATATTAGAGTATGGTAAGTTCTCTAGAAAAGAAGATTGGTGAAACGGAAACAAAATATGAAGAAACAAATAAACTTAGTGAGGAGCGGTTGAAGCAAGCAATGGAGGCAGAGTCCAAGATCGTTCAGTTGAAGACTACTATGCAAAGGTTGAATGGATTTTTAGGCATATGTTGCTTGAATTGAATAAATGTGTAGAAGTTTTATTGTCGTACAAACACATGTATTGACATTTAGGTCTAGTGCTAACTTTCATTACTCATCACTGGTTTTGTTTTGGCTATTAGGCTTGAGGAGAAAATTTTTGACATGGAATCTGAGAACCAGATTCTTCGACAGCAGGCCCTGTTAACCCCTGCTAAGCGGGTTTCAGATCATTCACCTAGTCCGGCTTCCAAGGTACGTACCAGGGAAAAATCATCATTTTCATTCTTCACTTTCCTTTTGACAACTACTGTTAACAACCCTGAGATAATGTTTTGTATTTTCAGATAGTTGAAAATGGACACCATCTCAATGATGAAAACCGGACTAATGTAAGACACTTTTGTAGTCATCAAGTTACCTCACTTGCAGGATGGTGTCAAACTCTTAATTACTGCTTACGAGGACTGATTTTTGCAGGATGCACCGAGTTTCACACCGTCTAAAAATTATGAAACCCCCGACAGCAAGTTGAGGAGACCTCCTATTGATCGACAGCATGTATGTGCTTCTATGGATACTTTATATTATCTTTTTCTTAATTTCTGATATAGAAAGTTTTGTCAACTGGAGTCTTTGTTGACCTTGTTACAGGAGGATGTTGATGCACTCATTGACTGTGTGATGAAGGACGTGGGGTTCAGCCAAGGAAAGCCTGTTGCAGCTTTTACCATCTATAAATGCCTTCTCAATTGGAAATCCTTCGAAGCCGAGAGGACCAGTGTGTTTGATCGTTTGATTCAGATGATTGGTTCAGCCATTGAGGTATGTACATGTAGTTGCAGATTATATTTACATTGACATGGACATGTTTCATGGATATTGAGAAACTGAAGATTTGGACCAAGGAACCCGCTAACATTGGACAATAATTGCCTGACTGCAGTAAAAAGTGATTTCCTGGTTCTGGTCAGACCAGGAGATAAACATACATTTATTTAAGTAAAGATATTGGAGATGAATATACGTTATCTTTAATATTGTTACAGAGAAAGCAATTCTGCAGTTGCTACCAGCATCGATTAGGAAAGGAAAAAAATCTGCACATAGCATTCCTATTAAAATTTTAAACCACTGTGGAGGGAAGTCAATATGATCTTCATCATCTTATTTACCTATATCATTTCTTTTGAGGATGTCAACAATGTATACGCAAGCAACTGTAACGTAACAGATTTTGGTGGAGTCAGTAGCTATATACATTTTCTCTTGAATAAGTTCATGAACTTCACATTTTAGCAGGATAACTTATGTTTCTAATCCTTCTTGTCTGGAATTGAGTTTTTCATTTTGAAGTTATCTGGAGGTGTTACATTAGAGATGATCCTGGAAATCAGAGACCTGTAGACAGCAATAAAAGGATTGAAGGTTGGAAAAGAAGTTATAAATCATAGTATATTGGACTAGATGGGAACTGCATCTCAGCGTGAGAATTACAGACAGTATTTAGCTGCAGCTTTTGGATAATATATTTTCGCCTAGTATAATTTAGTCAGCTGCTTATATTGTCTCGTCCAACCATCATCCACAACTATAGGTCATTACAATTTAATGTGAAATACTTCTTGATTTAGGAATCTCTATGTTTTACTTAGCTGGAGAATTGTTTAATAGTTTATATGGAAGTAGAAGTTTCCAGCTTTTAAATTTATCAGACATTCAAACCCGATTCAAATTATGATTTGATATCTTTCTGTATGAAATAAACTTGATACACCACATTTAAGGATTTACTTGGTGTTTAATTTTAGAGGCAACATGAATCATTACCGAAACATGGAAAACGAATATCAGTGTTCTAGTAACGTCAACGTAACCATCAGTAGTAAAGTGTGGAATAGGAAACTTATCTGTCAGTTTCCGCTTTCTGCTGAATGATGTAAGTCTTCATCCATGAGACATGAGTACCGGGAAAACAGGAGTGCCGCCTACTTTGTCAAATTTTTAAAGGTTGATGCTGCATTTAGAACCATTATGACAAACTTGAAGCATAACAAAGTATCTACTGATTGCAGAATCAAGAAAGCAACGACCACATGGCGTATTGGCTGTCAAATACCTCAACATTGTTGTTCTTAATCCAAAAAAGTCTGAAATCGGGTGGTGCAGTTGGTGCAACTCCTACCCGCAAACCACAACCTCCGACATCTCTATTTGGGAGAATGACAATGGTATTGAAGCTCTTGAATTTTCCTCACCTCTTGTTTAAGCTTGATTCTAGTAATCTAGTCCTGTCAAGAGTAATAGAATTTTGCTTTAGTAGTTTGACTCTCATATCTTTTCAAGCTGCTGATGGTGCTGTGTTGGTTTCAGGGATTTCGTTCGTCGCCTTCTGCGGTGAATCTTGCTGCAGCTGCAGCTGCATTGGTAGTACGCCAAGTTGAAGCAAAATACCCTGCTCTGCTTTTCAAGCAGCAGCTTACAGCATATGTTGAAAAGATTTATGGAATTATTAGGGATAACTTGAAGAAGGAGTTGGGATCACTCCTTTCCTTGTGCATCCAGGTTTGTTGAAAAATTCTCTCGGCAATTCACTAACTGCAGGATGCTCTTAGAGGTTGATGCATAATTGCCAATCCTTTTCCACTAAATTTTACTTTTATTTAAAGATGCTCAGTCAGTTTTCATTCATAAGCAGATATTCATGACTAATAATAGTCATAATATGCGTCATGGGGTATTAGGTCAGAGTCTACGGAGGATATTCTCTGAATTTTCTTTGTTTTTGCTTTTAGGAGAATCCTCAACATTCACGAAAGTTCTTTTCGTTTTTGTTTCCCTTGTCACTCAGCATAGGGTTTTTCATTCTCATGAGAAAAAGGGAACAGATTATAATGCCTATTTCCTTCTTTATCACATGTATTTCATGAAAAATTGATTACATGCAATATATCAAGTCTGTAAGCATTCAATTAATGTTCTCTTCGAATTTGATCAAGAGTAAACCAGGTCAGATGGTGAATTTTCTTTTGATGTGTACTGTTTCTCCCGTTCTGTCAATATTATTCCTTATTATGTTCCTAGAGAAAAGAAGAAGGATCATTTGCGCTAGTCATACAAATTGAAGTTCTTCATAGATAGTGCTTGGGATGTGCTTCTGATATTTAGGTTATCGAGTATAGCTCTAATTCAATAAAGAATGTTATTCGTCTCTCAAGTCAATATAAAAGCTCAATATATCATTATAAACCTATATACTTGTGCTTTTATTACTTGATTATCTTAGACTTGAGAAATAGTTCATCTGAAATGAGATACATGTATGTATATCATTTTAGGTTATTTGGTACAAAAATATTTATAACTCACCAAAGATAGCGATTATTAGCTGTTAGTTGTAGTGTTAAATATTTTGTAAAGATAAAGGAATTAAACAAGCTGAGCAGACTTGCTTTTTTTCTTTGGTGATAAGGTAATATTCTGTTGATGTTTGTGGGGTGAGCAGACTTGCTAATGTGTCAATGGTCCTTTAAGGCAAAACCGTTTCTGCTTAGCAAATAATAAAACTATAGGTTGCTATCAGTGCATAGGTATTGCTAGGGCTATGCAAGTTGCTGAAGGCGAGATGAATGTTTACGTAAAATGATCTGTTACCACACCCACTTATGAGCTTAAGTTGCATTTGCAACACCTGGGTTGGACTCAGTGTTTCGCCGCCCTTAGCATCACTATGTGAGTCACTTCAGTGCGTGCTAAGACAAGCACTCATGTCTTCTAATGCACACGAAACAGAGCTATCTCCCGGGAACTCCTCTATTAGTAATGAGCTACTGACTATCGATCATATCGTGAGAAAGGAAGGCGCCATCCCTTCTTTCTCTCACAATCATGATAAGCCGCGCAGTTGAACATTGAGTTGTGGAGGAACTGAGTATCTAAGTTGCATACTCGAGTGAAGAACTGAAATTTTGTTGCCTAGAATGTACATATACATATCGTTCTCGCTCTTTTGGAGAAGCTAGTTTTAGACTAGTAGCTATTCTTTTCCATTAATATGTTAATAGGTAAAGACCGATGAGAAATCTGCTTCTGCTCGTTTGTGGTTGTTTCTTGAGATTGTTTGAATTTAGCACTAGTATTCCCTTTCAGTTTTTAGTGTAGTTTTGTAGTCAGAGTTGGACTAAATTTGTCAATGCCTTCCTTCTACATAATAATAGTAATATGTTGAAATTCAGGCACCAAGGACTTCCAAAGGAAGTTTGAGAAGTGGGCGATCCTTTGGCAAAGACTCTTCGACAAATCACTGGCAGCGGATTATTGAATGCCTCAACTCTCTTCTCTGTACATTGAAAGAAAATTTCGTATGGATCTCATAATGTTTTTCTTTTACCATATTTCCAAGAAAAGCTAATGCTTGCAGTTTATATATGTCTATGGATGCGTGAAATAAAATTTTAAAACTAATTTTTGTTTATTTTTCAGGTGCCTCCAATTCTTGTTCAAAAGATATTTACTCAGACCTTCTCTTATATCAATGTACAACTTTTTAACAGGTGTGTGAATTTGTTATTCTAAGTTTGTGTTTTTATTATATGTTAGTTGTCAAATACTTATTCAGCTAAATTTGCAATTTGCAGTCTTCTTCTCCGAAGGGAGTGTTGTACATTCAGTAATGGGGAATATGTTAAAGCTGGTTTAGCTGAGCTAGAGCTGTGGTGCTGCCAAGCAAAAGAAGAAGTAAGTTCCGCATGTCTGTACTTTTACACATTGCTAGTCATGGCTCATTATTTTTGAAAAAAATTGGAACTCATTTCCTTTTTTTCTTTACTTGCAGTATGCAGGTTCTTCTTGGGATGAACTCAAACATATTAGACAAGCTGTTGGGTTCTTGGTATGTTAATTTGTTTCAATGTAGTTTGATGAAAGTTTCCAGCAAGTAGACATGGTTAATTCTGTAACAGAACTCCCCTGACATTTTTTAAAGAATTGAATGTATAGTGGTGGACTTGGCTGTTGAAGTTTTCTCGAGGTGTTTTAGCTAATCACTAGTTCTTATTGTTTCCTTTGGTATTGCAGCTGTCATGACTTGTTTGTTGCCAGATAATTATTGTTCATTTTTTCCTTTTTAGAATTTGTTCATGTCTACTTTTTTTTATGTAAATTACAGCACAGAATTGATATCAATTTTCCGGTTTGTTTTTATATATTGCAACAACAGCTGATAAAATTTCCTTTTCCTGTTACTTGTCCGCAGGTTATACATCAGAAGTATAGGATATCTTATGATGAGATCACCAATGACTTGTGTCCTGTAAGTCTCTCTTCCTCAAATCAGCATTAGCTCTGTAACTAATCTTGTATCACGAAATTCATATGTTGAAGTAAGAGTTAAAATTGGTTTTTTTTTCCTGTTGCCATTTAGATTGAACGAGTTCTTTGTCAAATTCTCCACTTGAGTTTAATACAAAACACCATACGTACTCTTTCTGAATTTCTTTCTTTTGCAGATTCTTAGTGTCCAGCAACTTTACAGAATCTGTACGCTCTATTGGGATGACAACTATAACACACGGAGTGTTTCCCCAGATGTAAGATATGCATATAGTGATGGCTTTTTTCTTATTGAAGTCCTACAGTGCGTTTTTGCCCGAGCATAGTTGAATTTTTTGAGAAATTCCCTTCTCTTTTGTTACAGGTCATATCAAGCATGAGGGTGTTAATGACAGAGGACTCAAACAATGCCGAGAGCAACTCTTTTCTATTGGATGATAATTCAAGGTAAGCAATTGTCCTCTGTGTTGTGAATATTTGTCCTCTTTTGCCAACTACACACCTTAAGTTTGTAGGGGTCCTATGACCCCCTAAACTTGTACGAAGTGAATCATTACCCCCTTATTTGCTGATGTGGCAAATAGAGTGTATTAACTCAATTTGAGGCGCGTGAGTGAAAAACAGGGCAAAAGAGTACGGCTTATGGCCGGAATACACCATATTTTCTGGTCAAACGCTGTTTTTTTCCATCAAAAGTGATATTTTCCGAACAAGAGTTGGGCAAATGTCATTCGTCCTTTTCAAATCCAACTCCTCAGCTTGTGTCAGAGCCACTTCCAGTAAATGCTGCCTCCTTTTCTGTATAGAATTCGAACACACAACCAACTCAAATCTTGTATACTACTTGTCATCACAGCTAACTCAATCTGCAGAAATCATCAAAAATTTCAAACAAAAACATGATGAAATGATTTTGGTCCTTTGATAATGATAAAAGAGATAAGGGGCGAAGATGATTTAAGTCTTTTGATAATTATAATAGGTGGTTACGGTGGAAAGATGATGAGGAGAAGATGGTGGGGGGAAAATCATTTTTTTTTTTTTTACATTTCCATCTCAAAAAGAGATGGTGGGGGGAAAAAGTAATAAATGAAACAAAAATCACGTCTTGGAAAAATGATGTGGAAAAGCAGGTGGCAGTGCGTGGAGTTACATTGCCCAACTTAAATCTGTTTTTTGGTTTAGTGGGGTGGTAATAACCCTTATTCTCCAATAATTCAATTAAGTTTTTTCCCTTGTCATCATCCCTATTTGAGAACTTCTGCGGCTAGTGATATTTTCATTTGAAAACTAACCTGTTTCAATCTTTCAAATTCTGTGGAATTAAAAGCATAAGTATAATTATTTGCTTCCCTAGCAAATAAATGTGTCCAAGTGTTACAGTGATCACCATTATATTTTCTCGACCTCTACTACCATTACGTGTATGGCAAAATTTTCTTTTGTCTGTTGAAAAATTTATTAACTCATCCACTCATTTGACTTGCAAATTGTGCTTTACACCGATTTTCTGAGCTTCTATTACGAAACTATCTGGGACTTTTTATTTTCTTCTTTAAACTTGTCTTCTAATTGTCAAAGACAACTTTCTGCATTTCAAATGTGGCAGATTCACTGTTATGTCAGTTTACTGCCCCCTACTTCCTTGAGGCATAAGCAAGTACTTGCATTTTCTTTTTCTGCTTATTATAAATGGGATATCTTTCAGCGCGTCTACATACATATGTCTTTTTCTGTTTTTGACTAAGAATGTTAGTTCTTCTGTTTCTTTGTTTTCCATATGATCCTCTAGTTTCTCTTTTTGTTCCTTGTACAATTATTAATATAAAACTCGAAATATGGAAAACAAAATGTCAAAGTTAGTTATTAGGCCAAACACCTATACAGCCCCTTAAACTTGGCTTCAATTTTCATTTCGACACTTCAACTAAGGTTAGTACCTATTGAGCACTCTAACTTTGTCCCACTTGTGCCTACTAAACACATTTTTCATAACCCCAAACAAACTTCAGTGTGTGAAACTACTTGCCATTGACCGAACAAATGACACCAATAAGAAAAAGACAAGTCAGAAAAGAAAAAGAAAGGTAAAAATCTGGAGAAAAAAAGAAAGAAAGAGAAAGAGAAATGGGTTTCATTCTAACTGTTCAAACTCGAGTATTTGGGGAGAGTCTTCAATGGAATCTGATTTCTTTCAAGCTCTGCAGCAGATTGACGACGTATGAGGTTGGTTCTATTGACTAAAACATAAATAGCTGAATACAAAGAATGATTTGAAGTTCCTGGAAAATTTGCGGAGCTTCATGGTCGGAAAATTCTCCGTCGTCTTCTTCGTCAAGCTCATACTTCACCAATTTTCTTTGATCCAATTTTTGATCAATTTTAAGTATCTCATCGATTCAACCTCCCGAGTCAACTTGTTCTCCATCTCTGATTTTTTAAATCTTTTTCCTCTCCGTTTCATGTTAGCTCGATTTCTCTGATGCCAATCTCAGTTTCCGGCGAATTTTTTCCGGAAAACTTTGAATGAGCTTGTACAAACGACCTATTTATCTAACTATTACCAGTGATGCGAGCTCTGAAAGTTTGCAGACGCTAGAAAGTTTTTTTTTTTTTTGATGAAGTGACGCTAGAAACTAATTTATGTAGCGAATGGCGCTAGAAAGAAATTTATGTAGCAAATGACATGTAACCTCAAATAATGGAGTGGTGGTGGCACTATGGCACGTGGTGTCGGGGAGAAAAGGAGGGAAGGGAAAGGATTGAGGGTGGTGGCAGTAGTAGGGAGAGAGGAGGAAGAAGGGGAAGGGTGGAGGGTGGTGTGAGGAGAAAGAAGAACGAAGGAGAATGGTGGCACTAATGACGGAGGAGTGGCAGTATGGAGTTAATAAGGTGATGATGCGGTTGCTTTAGAAAAAGGGGTTTTTTAAATAAAAAGGAAAAGGAAAAATATAATTTCAGATCCATTCACGCGCTTAAGAGTGGTAAAATACACTATTTATTTGCTGTGTCAGCTATTGTGTTTAATAGGCACACGTAAGACAAGGTTTAAGTGTTGAATAGGTACTAGCCTTAGTTAAGGTGTCAATGAAAACTGGAGCCAAGTTTAAGGGGCCGTATAGGAGCCAAGTTTAAGGTGCCAATTTTTTTCGCTAGCTATTGAGTTTGAGCAGATGGAAGTCGATGGAAGTCTAAATTTTGTACCAATAAATATATGAGTGAATCAATTTTAAGTACCAACAAGTTACTGACTGCAAAATTTAGTTGTATTATTGTATCAATAGAAGTAAAAGTGATTGGCTTTTTGATATCTAATACTACTGATCTTTATTAAAATATATTGATACAATTGCCACATCACCAATTTTAGATTTAGTGACAAGTTCTTTTCCTTATGAACAGTGTGTAGTTTCTAATGACTAAATTCCTTATGTTCTAAGTGTTGGATGGGACATGATATAGACAACTTAAGCCCTCAAGTGCAATCTTTTGAGCAATGTGAAGTAGGTGAAAATGTTAGCTATAACGAATACATGTCTTTTAATGCAGCATCCCGTTCTCCATTGACGAAGTCTCAGAATCGCTTCAAGTGAAGGATTTTGCAGATGTTAAAGCTGCAACACAGCTTCTCGAGAATCCAGCCTTCCAATTTTTACACGAGTGAGGCCTAGGAAACTCGAGGGGTTTCGTGCATTATCGTTACAGATTTGTTGAAAGATGTCCTAGGTGGATATATTCAATTTGTTGTACATTCATTCTTCTTTTTCTCTTTTCAATTTTTTTTACCCAATATAGATTGCTGTAAAATAATATTTTTTTTGTTTGTTTATAATTGTAAAATTTCAATAGCATAAAGGTTCAGTCAGCAAGTAGTGGGAGTTTTGTATTCGTTTTGGTGGAAAGAGCAGCAGCATTCTTTTACTAGGAAAAATAGGTTGGTAATAGTGATGGGTGTAAAAGTTTTGTATTCTATCTAAATTTCATTTATGTAATGACAGATAACACTGAACTCAACTATTGTCTTATGAAAATCATATTAAAGTTGATTTTATTTTACATTGTGTTGCAATTTTATTTGTAAGGATGTTATTCTCTGGTTATTATGTCTCATTTCTCAGCCTTGCTACATAATCCTTTTTTTGGTATAACCATATGATATCCGGAACCTAATGGCTCAACTAATTCAGATTCCTGTCACATATGACCTATGCCTCAATTTCAAGCAAGATCCGGTCAACTTTATAAATTTTCACTGTCCATGTCTGATGTCACTGCAGTTATTATCGTTTCGTTCCAATATTATAAACAGTTTTGATATTATAAATAGTTTAACTACCACTAGTATTTCATTTGTAAAATGCCCAACAAGTGTTGAAGCTTCGTTGATTAGGCGGGGAGGAATTAAGAGTAACGGGTAAGAAGTAGAAATTTTCTCCTCTTCTGATTGTTGCCCTTATCGTTAATTTTATTCATTAAAATTCCTAAAACGAGATTTTGTATTTTTACTTAAAGAGTATGATTAACTGCATTAACCAACCAAGGAGAAAAACCAACTAAAATGATAAAGTAATATGATTAATCGATAACCAAGCGGTCATGACTAGTTTAGTTGTAGTAATGTTCAGTAGATTATATGTTTTATAATATTGGTCAAGTTAAAAATTAAGGTAACTACCTAGGGTTTTGTAATGTGATGGATGAGATCCTCCCGCCCTTAACTAAAGGTCTCGAGTTTGAACTCTAAGAATGATAAAAATTTCTAGTGTGAAGTGCTTCCACTTTAATAAATCTTATGTGGCGCGCATTCGGATTAGTACCGACACAGAAAACAAAGAAAGGTAGACCCTGGGTCCTGGCTATAAGAACACGCATAATCATTGGGTCGATAGGACAAGGTTTTGGTTGAATTTGCAATATAATTTAATGAAAAAATTGACTTATATCTGAAAATCAAGAAAGTAGACATAATATTTTGCAGAGTTGGCGTTTTGGGACCCCATGAGGATGTGTCACATGCTTTTATTGAAATTAACCACACTGCTCCATGCCCTCACTTGAGGGTTTTGGGACCTTAATATTAAATTCCTTTTAATTTGCTACACTTACTGGACCACCTTCCTAGATTTTCAACCCACAATCAAGAAAACAACGAAGATATTATAAACATAATCTGTTCTCGTCTCAATGCTAATTACATACTGCAAGTGAAATAGAGAGTAGGTTACCATAGACTAGTGGCGGCAAAATGGTTAAAAGAAAGCAGTTAATTACCCGTATTAAAACGGGTTGGATAATGAACTTTTTTAAAATGGGTCAAATGTGGATAAGAACCATATTATCCATTTAGAAAATGGATAATCAATGGATAACTAATGGGTTTAACTTTTACATTTTTAAAGCCTCAAATTGGGGGTTCCCCAAGTTTGGGAGACTAGGAATTCTATCAAAAGTGATCATTTTCAAGAAGCTATGGATAATATGGTTCCGCCGGTTAACCCGTTTTTTATCCGTTTTTAATATATGTTGGGTCGGATAATTTATACGTTTTTTCATTAACCCGAACCTTATCCGATCCGTCCCATCCGTTTGCCGTCTCCTAACATAGACTATTAACATGACTAATGCTGAAGTAGGACCTCACTCGATCTACAAATTAGTGGAGAGTAGCATCTTTTCTGTCAAGCGGTAAGAAGATATTTATGACATATATATATATATATATGGAGCTTTAAATATCGTAAATTGACATTCTTCTAGCATATAATTGTCAAAGATATAAGTAGTACGTTGTGGACAGTTCAATGCAGCCAATCTCTAGTCAATGGAGATAGTAGGCATTGAGAAATGAAAAAGAATTGAGGGCCCATAGGATTAGGGCTTGTGAATATCACCTGACTGAGTTATCCAAAACAGCCTGTAATTGGTCCTGCTTTTGAAGGTCAATTTGCCATTAAAGATAGGATTTCCACACCACAATTTCTTCTTTGAATGCACTTAAAAATTCTCAGTGTCCACCTGGATAATACTAAGTCCATACCACCATAGATTTTTATTTGCTATCTCATTCTGAATTATTCACAAATTACTTAGAGATTAATTACATTGTATTTGTTATATTTCTCTTTTCGGGACTTCGGGAGTTATATTGGGCCTAGCTGGGCCTGTTGGCATTTTATTTTCAAGAATTCAACCACCATGGATTGAGTAAGGGGATTTGCATCTATACCCGCTTTTTGGGTCACGTTTTAACTTATGTCCGCTATGCAAAGAAAATTGCAAGCGTATTCACTTTTCGCGTAAACTTCAGGCATACGGGCCTGAAGTTGTTTGTAATTGCTGAACTTAAGCATTCTACTAGCTGAAGTTTTGTTCTCCATTTGCTGAATTTCAGCATGTTTTAGCTGAAGTTTTGTCCTTGATTCAAGCTGAAGTTTTGTCATGGATTCATTAGTTTTGTCATAAAGCTTTTTCAAAAACTTCAGCAGAAGATGCTGAAGTTATTTGGTTCATTTGTAAAAACTTCAGCACTAAGATAAGCTGAAGTGATCTTATTAAGTTTGTAGCAGTAGCTTGGAAAAATTTCATAAATTGCACCATTTATGTTCATCAAGTAACACTGCAGTTTACATTACTATGTAAACTTAGGCCAGCAATATTCGAGTCATGGATGGAATCCATTGGCTTTAGGCACATTGTGCTGAAAATTGCAATCACAACATCAAAATTAGGAGGTCCAATACTATATCATTCGTATACAGTAGACGATGAAGATCTCTTCCTTCAGATATCTATTTTGCCCTCATCGTACAGAAAGAAAAGCAAGATTTCCTTTTTTCCTTTATGTATATGTTCGTTATACATAATTCCACGCTACAGTTTTCCAATGAAAAGAAAGGAGGAAGAAAGGAGCGCATAGGTAGCAGGAAGAAGGAGGGGCCTGAAGTTGTAAAAATTAGGGTATAGGTTAAATAATTTTAAAAATATGAGTATAAGTTAAATGTGAGCGACCAAATAGAGCGCCCGTGCAATTTTTACGATTGAGCAGTGAGTACTAGCCAAAAAAAAAAGAAGGAAAAAAGGTTGACCGACAATATTTTTTTACTACTAATATTATTTGTACTATTGGTGAGATTTGTCTAATTTGATGGCTTTTGAACGTTGAAAATGATTCTATACCCCAATGGGTTATAGCCTGTTTGGCCAAGCTTCTTTTTGGCCAAAAGTGCTTTTTTTTTTGGTCAAAAGCATTTTTGGCCAAAACATGAGGTGTTTGGCCAAGCTTTTGGAAGGACAAAAAAGTGCTTTTGAGGAGAAACAGAAAAAAGTAGCTTCTCTCCAAAAGCACTTTTTTGAGAAGCACTTTTGAAAAAAATACACTTAGAAGCAGTTTTTTAAAGCTTGGCCAAACACTAAATGCTGCTCAGAAGTGCTTTTCAAACTAATGAGCCAAACACAAACTGCTTCTCACCAAAAGTACTTTTGAGAAAATCACTTTTAAAAAAAAGCACTTTCCAAAATAAGCTGATTTTTGCAGCTTGGCCAAACGGGCTATTAGTCATTTTCCAATTAATGGCAATGTGACTGCTGCACAAAATCCACCTATATTTCTCATCGTATAAATAGGATTTTATCACATTCGTGTGGAAATATTTGGCTCTTCTGGACCATTCAACATTCTCAATAATTCTCAATTCACCCTATCCAATCCATTAAGATCTGGACCACATGATTACAAAAAATTAGTTATCCACCGCCACTACATTCCGTTCCTTACAAATACAAAAGATATCCAAAAGTATGAATTTCTCTCATTTTCTTAGGCTAAACCACATTTTTAGTGAAATTGGTCACATTTTAAAAAATTTCATAAACTATTAGGGTCATGCGCTCAAAAGAGAATTCAGTCTAAGCCCATTAACCAAAGTTGATTATATACTTTTTTTAAGAATTAACCTAAGTTGCCGCATCCAGCCGCTTAAATTAAAAATAGTCGGCGGAGATATAATATATGTATAATCTATATATAATAAAAATATATATAACCGTGTATAATCTATGTATACCAATTAGAAAATGTAAAAAGTGAATCCGATTGGCTATTTATGTAATTAATCCCTAATTTCCTTTTTGTATTAGGCTTAATCATGATTAGTTGATAAGAACTTGACCAAGAGTCAGTGTAGGCCTCAGTTTGAATGGCCTTATAGTGTCAAGTATCAGGGCCCAATTCGTTATTAATCCAAGTTGCCGAATCCCCCGCTGAAAATAGGGAGAAATTAAAAAATAGCCATATTTACAGGTGGTCATTCAAAAATAGCCACGGTTTCAGAAGTAATCGAAATTTAGCCACTTTTCATGTAAAGATAATTCTGAACGAAAACACTGTTCAAAATCCAAAAAATACTCCAGCATATTATAATGGAGTTCCAGCATGAGTATACTGGAACTCCAGCATAATATACTGGAAGTTCACACACAGGTGCTCCAATCTCCAGTATATTACGCTGGAACTTTTCGGGTGTTGGAGTTCCAGCATAATATGCTGGAAGTTCATACACAGGTGCACCGATCTCCGATATATTATGCTGGACCGATCTTTATTGCAACAAAATAGTGGTTATTTTTCAATGACTTTGCAAACGCTGGCTATTTTTGAATGACCGGTCCGAAAACTAGCTAGCCCGTGCTATTTTTACGTGAAAATACTGATAAAACTAAAGACACTAGAGAAAAAGAAAAAAAGGAAGAAGAAAAGAAGATACATACCCAACTTGTTGAATACTTTTCACATGCAAGGGTAAATTTCTCCAACTCATTTTTCCGAGGGTCAATTTGACAAAAAATTAAATTTTAAAATAACAACCACAATAATACCCAATATAATTCTACAAGTGGGGTCTGGGAAAAGTAATGTGTACGCAGACCTTACCCCTATTTGGGAAAGTAGAGAGATTGTTTTCGAAATCTTAAATCTTAAAATCTTAAAATGTTAACTCAAATTTCTCTTAACGCGAAACATATCAAGCACTATGAGTAGGGGTGTACATGGACCGGGTTGGTTCGGTTTCTATCAAAACCAAACCAAACCAATTATATCGGTTTGGATTGGTTCGGTTTTGTCGGGTTTTTCGGGTTTTCGGGTTTTTTTGTTACATGAATATTATTTCAATCTTACGTTATTAAAATTATAGATAAAGCTTTGATAAGTGAATGTATGTTTAGTAAATATGGAAAAAATTGACAAACATATGATCTATTAAAATATTCTAATGGGAGAAATTTTTTAGTAACTCATGATAGTTATTTTCTTAGTCGTCTAAGAATAATTTTTTGTTAATTTACGCTTTCAAGGTTAATACATGAGAGGATCCAAAATATTTCTACATTTTCTAAAGAAATATCACTACAATGTCTTAAAAATATAAATAAAATTTATATATTTATATGTCGGTTTGATTCGAGTTTTTTTACTCAATACCAAACCAAGTCAAACCAAACCTAGTCGGGTTTTTTAATCGGTTTGGTTTGGTTTTTCGGTTTGGTGCGGTTTTCCGGTTCGGTTTGAACACCCCTAGTTCCAGCATAAATACACTAGAACTCCAGCATAATATACTGGAGTTCCAGCAAGTATAATGGTCCAGTATAATATACTGGAGTTTGGAGCACTAGTGCTCCAGTCTCCAGTATATTATACTGGAGCCAGCAAAGTATACCGGTCCAGCATAATATGCTGGAGTTCATACACAAGTGCACCGAACTCCAGTATATTATGTTGGACCGGTCTCTATTACAGCAAAACAGTGGCTATTTTTCATTGACTTGATAAACACTGGCTATTTTTGATTGATCAGTCCGAAAACTGGCTATACCCTAAAATTTTGGCCCCAACTTTGGCCTTAAAAAGAGTATATAAAGAATTTTGGCACTACGGATACAAAAAGATATTTTTGTTTGTTAGTTCACTCATATAACAATTATAATAATTTTCATATGCATTAACGACGGAGTTCTCCGTGGGAAATATTCCTGCGGAACACTACCCACGGAGATCCGTAAATAATAAGGCATATAAGATAAAATCACATTTCACACGGAGTCCGTGCCTAATTTTTTCGTTAAAATGTTGACTATAATTTAACAACATATTTTACTGAATTGACCAAGACGTACATATTTTTTAGGAGAATTAAGAAAACAGCAGATGTAGTTTGTTAACTGATCCCTACACATGATTCATGAGCTTCATTATTTTATATACCGGTACTTCCATAGTACGGTAGACAGTTTTATTTATATTTCTTCCTGTTGTGGGGAGGGGTTGGTGGTGGCAAGGTCGGATTCACAATGTTAGTGGTTCAAGCGTTTTAAGTACTTTCAAATTATATGAGATACTTCTTTTTTAGTTTGTTCTAAAATAAATGACATATTTTTAAATTTAGAAATAATTTAACTTTAAACTCTTCATTTTACCCATTTACCCTTAATGAAAAGCTTTTAAAATCACATAAATATCATGGTCCTACAAAGCTTTTACCCAAGTTTTTAAGACCACAAGTTTCAAAAGTCTTCTTTTTTTTTCTTAAACTCCGTGCCGAGTCAAACTACCTCATCTAAATTGAAACGAAGGGAGTAGCTATTAAGCACTAAGTACTTAAAAGTACTTTTTAAGCGCGGGAGCTGAATTTGTAATTAACCAATTACGTGTCTGGATAAAAAAACATGGAGCTGAAAATAAGCAGTAGTTACGTGTTTGGATATTTTGAATCTTCAATTTTGAGCCTATAAGTTGAGTTGTTTCTTCTTCTTAAAAAAATGAACATCCAAATGAAATATTCATGTTAAATTACCTTAGTTCCTTATTCTCACCGCACTCATTCAAATAAAGTATTCGTGCAAGTATTAAAACTATTATCAAGGTTATACAACAAAAATATAAATAAGACTGATAAGAATTAACAATAGTAAAATCATGTCCAAATAGAAAGTATTCTCAGAGTTACTTAGCATTAGTATTGAATATATGAGCTAATCCAATTGGTATGGTGTTGGACATATTAGTACCGGCATATGGATAATGAACTAATGTCTAATGGAATATAAGGTATAAAAATTTTAGATTTCAGAATATCCAAAAATCTGAAGTACCAAATCTAACATCCAATCTGAAATCCAAAAATTTTAAAAATCAAAACCGAAACTCAATTCGTAATCCAAACCAAAAATGCAAGAAATTCGGATTTCTATTTGTAATACGGGTTTGCCCAAATTATGCCCACCACTACTCAGGTGAATACAGTAATTTTTGTTCAAATTATATATATATATGTTAAAAAGTTTACTAAATATTTATAAGTATTTAACTATAAATTTTGTTATTATTATATATATTAACTCGAAATCGTTATAGGAATCATAAGCTTTAAATTCTGAATCGGAGTATGGAGGTGGATTGGAAGTAGGGTACTAATAGAGAAAATTAATTATGGTCAAAAGGAGCCTTCACGTCAGCACTAATCTGGATTTAGAGATATTACCCACTCCTCACCTAATGCATGTGCCTTCCAGATAGTTCATTCGTTAACAATCAATTATAGAATCATTGGTGACCAAGCAATTTGGTTTTCTGTGCCTAAAACAACCCTCTAATTTTGGCACTAAACTAAGTTTAATTGTCTAATTATTATCCTGTCACGTTCCGAGAAATAACTTAACAAGAAAATTTAAATCCTATGAGCTCGATATTTAGCTCAACTTAATTCCAAAGGTTAGTGCATTGCCAAACTTGGCCTCAAACATTCCGAATACATAAAACAAGAATATGCCTTCTTCGTATATGCTGCCGGTGTAAAATAATTTATATTATCAGATTATCTAAAAAATAATTATATTGTTTACAATAAATAGAATTAGTAAAATAAAAGTAAATGAGATTATTAATTACAACAGGTTAAAATACACCGATGTATAAATTTGTTTTGCACTTTTTATGCATATAGATTAAATCCCTAGAACAAATAAAGAAATGATAAATCATCTTCACATTGAAGCAACATTGCTGTAGTTCGCTATTAAAAATTTCCTTTTCTTATTCTGATGCTCCTTTTCGATTTTTATGATTAACTTTTCGTTGTTATGATGAAACTTCTTAAAGAAGAGACCAAATAAAAAATCTAATTCTATATTTGGTGAACGTAGTTCGAACTAATCTTAAAAATAGAAAAAGTTACTAGTTTGAACTCTAGGATCAATAATTCACGAACGAAACTTTCTCACTTGATATTCCTTTAACTCTATAGTATCAGCTTTCTTTTATGTTGACATATACTCTGAGAAATTCGGGTTTCACCAAAACAAAAACAAAAAATGTTACCTTCAATATAATGCATATAATATTCTTCTCTTTTGTGAAACCTCAGATATGGCGTTGATCTTGATTATTTGGAAGGATACAACTTTGATCCGCCATTTTAGTTGTATACCCTTTATATAAATTTCACAGCTTAGACAAACATTTATTCTTTAGATTTTAGTAAAGAAAAGACGCTGGTAATTTATTTTTATTTGTCTAAACCTTGATAGTTCGCTAGATTTATCTGATATTTCTATTGGTGAAAAATAATAAGTATCCAATAAAATAATTGAGGTGCGGGTACATATTGTTCCGAGCACCACCATTTTAAACAAAAAATTAGACTGACCTTCATTCATTAACATAAATTAATAATCACAAAAAAGGAAACAACTAGAGGTGCAGTGGTGTATTTGTCCACCCAAGAACAATATTCTATCCCCCTATAAATTTCTTCTCTTCATTTATATTTATATATTTTTTCATGGGCAATTTTGTAAATTTTGGAAAAACATGACTTTGAAGTAACTTGACCAGATTGCTTTAGCTGAACTACCAAGAATGCAGTCCCACTTACTCCATATATCCCAATTGTTCATCATTTAACAAACCTTGAAAGTTCATTCTCACCAAACGCACTTATGCTAAACCCTCAAAAAAAATATTTTCATAACGTATTTTAGAGCATAATAAAAACCACAATGGAAGAACAAAATGTTTCCTACTCCTTCACCACAGTGAAGAACAAAATTAGTAACTTTTTCATGGCTAAAGCTCACCAGTTAATAGTTTCAGTTCCAGGAAATAATGGTACGGCCATTTGGGATATCAAATGCAGTTTCCATTCTCTCATTGTTCTTTTAATTGTTTCGCTCGTGGCCGGAGTTGTTTACTTGAGTGGAGAGAGTGGCCGGTTCTTGTTTGAATATAACAGTAATAGTAATAGCAGTAGTGACAATAATTTGGCTATGGGAAGTCATGAAAATGATGATTTGGTGTCATCTTCAGATAAGTGTAATTTGTTTTCTGGTAAGTGGGTTTTTGATAACAAGTCATATCCTCTATACAAGGAACAGGATTGTAAGTTCATGTCTGATCAGTTAGCTTGCCAGAAGTTTGGAAGAAAAGACTTGAACTACCAACATTGGAGGTGGCAACCTCATCACTGTGATATCCCAAGGTTTTTTATTTTTATTTTTTATACATTCTTCCTTTACTTTCTTTCTTAATTTCCTATCCACAGAAAATGAGACTTTTTCTCTCTGAGGCGGAGCTAGAATTTTAAATTTATCAGTTCTGAATTTTAGAGAATACCGCTTATTAGGTTCTGGACAAATATATATATGTGTGTGTGTGTGAGAGAGAGAGAGAGTTCCATAGAGTATAATAAGAGGATGGCCCGAGTAAAATTAGTTAACTATGAAGTAGAAATCATATAATGAACCCCCTACTAATTTAGATTGAAGCATAGCTAATAGATACTATGTTATGATACAGTATCTATTTTCGCATGCATAAAAAGAGTATATAAAGAGTTTATGTACGGTGACAAGTATAAAGAACTTTTACACTATTAATACTTTAGCATATTGTAGCAAGTAACCTGCCCTTTTTTCCAAATTACTTGATAGTATAATTTTGTTTACATTAATGTTAATATATAAAGTCGTTGTGAGTGGCATTACGATTTATGACTTATTAAAGACTTTTCTCAATGGAACGAGCTACACATGTCTTTTTTTTTTTTTCTGTTTAGTTTGGTCCTTTTTTTTTTTTTTGAAAAAATATATATGCAAGTGATCATGATATGCATTCTTTTTTCTTTGGTATTTTGGATATAGCTTTTTTGAGCTTTTGGTGGAATGTTTTTCGTCTTAAAAAAGGTTCAATGCCACAGCATTATTGGAGAAATTGAGGAATAAAAGGCTTGTGTTCGTGGGAGATTCATTGAACAGAGGCCAATGGGTTTCCATGGTTTGCTTGATAGATACAGCAGTTCAATCTTCTCTTAAATCCATGCACTACAGATACAACGCTTCCTTGATCATTTTCAAAGTTAAAGTAAGTGGGAAAAAAAAATCCATTCTTCTCCAATAATGAACTGCCAAAATTTGCAAGTTTCACATGTTATTTTCTCAATTTTATTTGGTTTCCCACCCGGTATTTGTAATCTGCATTGGGCCCTCGCTAATATAGATTTGCGCTGCATAAGGCCTCCTTAAAGGGAGAACTGCTCCTGGTTAGGATTTTTCGTAGAGTACCCTAGATATTTGGTTAAAGAGGGATAGATCCTATTCATCCCACCACAATATTTGAGATGTTGTTTGGTTTGGTTAATAACTCAAGAACTGCCAAAATTTGGAAGTTTCGATGTTGTTTTGTTAGGTTAATAATTCATCTTTTATGTATTTTGATAGATCAACAACATTCTTTTAGCGGTCAGAGTCAATATCAACGGACAAAGTTAAAATTTTATATGAAGGATAACAAAAGTTTTAGCGTTTACATAAAACACCTTAATGTTTACCCCAAGAAGAAAAGCTTAAAATTAATGCTTTGTTTGTCCTATTTTACATGTCATAAGCTTACTTTAATTGTGTGACCAACTCTTATGACCAAAATTTAACCTTAATTCTTCAAACTTCAGAAGTTCACACTTATCAAAAACAGATAGAAATCCGATCGAATGATTAAGTTTGATAATCAGATTTCATAGTTGACTGTGCAGTCAACTTAGTTCATGTTAATTTGAGATAGGAGTGTCTAATTGTTACTCATAATTTGTTTCTCATTAATTATACCTACTATGGTAAAAATTTGCCTTACTAAATCAAGAATGTGTTAGAGAGGGCCAATATGCACCTACCTGATATATGAATTTAAGTTGAGTTAAACTTGGATCTACACATTAATTTCTTAAGAAAAATTTACACCAAAATGATTGTCCATATAATTGGTCGGATAAGTACAAAAAAAAAAAAAAAAAAAAAAGAAAAGGCTACCATGTGCATTAAGCTCCCACTATGCATAGTGCCCGAGGAGAGCTAGACAAAAAACGCCGTCTGTGGGGATCGAACCCACGACCACGTGGTTAAAAGCCACGCGCTCTACCACTGAGCTAAGAAGGCTGGTTCTTTGATTAGATGAGTAACTGAAAATATAACACAAAGTAGTTTACTAGAACATGTAAAAAAGAAGTTTTTTATATATATATATATATATATATTAAGTTAAATATTTTAAATATTATATATGAAGGTGATCTATCAGATACTTACTAATCAAAAGCTAAAATCTTATCGGCGTTGCAAATGCAGGATTATAATGCGACAATAGAATTCTACTGGGAACCATTATTGGTGGAATCAAACTCAGATGACCCAGTACACCATCGTCTCCCTGAGAGAATTGTTAGAGCAAATGCCATTGAAAAGCATGGTAGCCGTTGGACCAATGCAGATTTTATTGTCTTCAACACTTACCTTTGGTGGAGACGCCCCCATATCAAAGTCTTGTGAGTAAATTTAAAATTTAACTTATTTAAACTGGCAGTCTAAATTTTTTTTATTATTAGTCTATCTATACCTGGTTATAGCATATGATCTTACGTATCTTATTTCCAAGGGTAGTCACTAGGCAACCATCAAAATAACTACTAAGTAGTAGTTATAATCATCATTATCATCTCAGGTGGGGTTCATTTGAGAGGTCTGATGGAATTTACAAGGAAGTAAAAATGTTACGAAGCTATGAAATGGCCTTGAAGACTTGGGCTGACTGGTTGGAAATCCATGTCAATCGCTCCAAAACCAAATTGTTCTTCATGAGCATGTCACCGGTTCATGAAAGGTAATCTCAAGACACTCTCACCCTTCAATTTATTTGCTTTTTATAACAGTAGTGTCTGAGTCAATTTTGCTTGCGCCCTTCAATTATTTTAAACTTTTTTCTTTACCTTTTCTCATATAATGAAAGTCAAATAGATCACAGCGTATATAGTTTTAAATTCAAGAATGTTTAAGTGAGACATTTTTGGTCCTCGTCAAATATGCTTCCTTATCAAAAGAGCTGATTTGACCAATCACCAATCTTATAAACTTACTAAAACATCCTCATAGACCAAAGGGTCGTTCATTCGCCCCAGTAACACTGAAATCCCAATTATTAGTATCAGGTGATATTTTAGGTGTCGCAAAACCAGAAATTTCATTAAGGGTGTTCAAAATTTAATACTATATATGTAAAAATATAATTTTTGACCTATATACACACTATATATGCATTTTTAGACAAAGAGTAATAAACTAACTACCCTTTACTGTATGTCACTCCGCCACTGATTGCAGGGCTGAAGAATGGGGCAAAGCAAAAGGTGAAAATTGTTACAGTGAAACAGAGCAAATACAAGAAGAAGGATACCAAGGAAATGGATCAGATCCAAACATGATGAAAATAGTGGAATCAACTATGCATGAACTTAAAAATAGAGGATTGGATGTCCACTTACTCAACATAACACAGTTATCAGAGTACAGAAAAGAAGGCCACCCTTCTATCTATAGGAAACAATGGGACTCTCTTACTGAAGAACAGATTGCAAATCCAAATAGTTATGCAGATTGTATACATTGGTGTCTTCCTGGAGTTCCTGATGTTTGGAATGAGCTTCTTTATGCTTCTATTTTTAATAATTACTGAGAGTTAAAGATATTGGGGAATTTGTAAAGTTTTTTCTTTTACCTTTTTACCAAAAGAATCAACAATGGTTTCTTTATTTAGCCCAAATGACTCTGGACCAAACGGTTGTAGGTGGGGCTGGTTTTTCTTTTTCTGTGTCCCTCTTTTTTTTTTTTAATTTTGTTTAAATCCAAAATTGTAAGTGGTCTATTTGGCAATTGTATATAAGTGACAAACTGACAATTGCTATAAGATTTTTCTCTTTCTTTAAGAAATCAACTTGTTTAATTTGAGAAAACGCAGCACCCTTCATTTATTTGGGTTTCGATTAGGATTTCATGGCCGACTCTTCAGTTATACTTCTTATTTACATTACAATTCTTTTCTTTTCTGTCGAAAGTTAATTTTTTCAAGATTTAGTGAATTTAGTTAAGAGAAAAATGATCTTTTTTCTAGTTTATTCAGAATTATCTATAGTTTCTAGTTAAGGGAAGCCAGATGAAGGCGACAGTAAATAGGCCAATATATTTTTGGTTTGGCAGGAAAACTCAATTTTGACTATTGCATGGGTTATGTGATACATTCAAGTCATAGTGGTTACAAAATCATTATTCCAAAAACTATATGATTGTGCAGAAAAGCCTTCCCAAAATGTTGCAAAAACAAACCTGCAAAAACATCACTGTTTCAACTTGGTGAAAAATAAGAGAAACACCACAGCTTCAACATTTGAGTTCTACTGACATAATCAGGGATATTGTAAACAGTGCGTTGATGACATAATGTTTTGGATGGATACATGCAAAGACCATAAAAGGAAAAGTTCTGTTTATAAAGGATGCAGCAATAATAATACGGACCGAGATGTCTCGTGTTAGAGTTGAATAACAGGATTTTCTGAATGTTTTATATATAAATGTCATTAGAAGATAGAAGGATGATAAATACACAATAAGTTGCTTCCAGAAAATAAGAGGTAGTATCTCTAAAATGGCGATTCTCTCTCTCGGTGCATGTTAACTAACTTGCGCCTACCATGGGTAAGAGAGCACGTATCCCGTCTCAGAGAGCATTAATGGCGAAGGAAGCAGCGGAATTACGTAGCAACAATCAATGAGGAACTAAAGGAAGTGTAACAACAACTGAAAATTCTGGAGATGGACAATTGAGCCCTAATGTCAATGGAACAGTAACAAAAATGCCTAGAAATGAGAAGCAGAAGGAAGTTGAAGCAGTTCAAGTATGGGAAGAAGTTCAGAAAGCATCAACAAGCAGTAATCCAACGGTGCATGCGAGTGATGGAAGGAAATCATGGGCCGATAAGGTAGATGAGATGAACAAAGTACAGGGGAAGAAGAGTTCAGTGTGGGATAACTTTGATATTACAAAAATATCAAATGCTGGGTACAAATTGGAGTATGTCCAACCGAAATCGACAGGTGAGATTCATTTTGTTGAAATGGAGTTGGATGATATAAGTACAGAAGTTGAGTACTGGAGAAATGCTATGATATGTTATGTGCTTGGGGCTCATCCACCATTTGCAGTAATTCAAGGATATATACAGAGGTTGTGGGGGAAACATGGGGTTGACAGGATTGCAATGCTAAAAAATGGTGTAATTGTTGTTAGAATTGATACTGCAATAGGGAAACAAGAGGTAATTGAGGGTAGCATATATCACTTTAATAATAAGCCTCTTATTGTCAAAGCTTGGACACCTGAGTTGGAATTCACTAGGGAGGAACTCTTGACAGTACCAATTTAGATTAAATTACCAGATTTGGACTTCAAGTATTGGAGTCAAAAAGGGCTAAGTAAGATAGGAAGTTTGATTGGGAAACCTCTAATGGTGGACCAGAACACAAAGAAGAGGATCGGATTGAAGTTTGCAAGGCTGTTGGTGGAGGTTGAAATGAATACTAAACTACCTGATGTGGTGAAGTTTAGGAATGAAAAAGACAAAATAATAGAGCAAGAGGTTAGTTATGATTGGAAACCATCTTTGTGCAATCATTGTTTTAAGTATGGGCATGAAGAAGATGTGTGTAGAATTAAGAAGAAATTTCAAAAGATTGAACAGATGCATAAAGAGAAGTTGGCAGATACACAGGTGGAGAAGCAAGGTCAAGGGCAAAATGAGAACAATGCAAACTTGGAAGTTCAGAAAGCAAATAGAACTGAGAAGATATATGATGCAGGGAAAGGAGCAGTAGGGAGAACAGAACAATATGTAGTTAAGAATCATGGGGCGCTAAAGGAAAGAAATGGAGAACAAGACTGGCAAACACCTAATAAATATGGTAAGACTATGGTGAGGCAGATGGAACAAGTGAGAAGTCCAACTCATTTCAGATACTCAACAAGCAAGAGGAACTTAATTTGATCAAAGAAGGGGGGGGGGGGGGGGAGGAAGGAAGTAGTGTGGGTGGTCTAAGTATTCCTCACAATGGGGATGGTTAGTCTAGTAAGCTGGAATATAAGGGGGCTTAATGCTCCTAATAAGCAAAAGGAGATTAAGCTCCTATGCAATAAGGAGAGAGTAGGTTTGATAGGCTTACTAGAAACAAAAATAAAAAAAGAGAGAATGGAGAAGGTAGCAGAAACGATGTTTGCAGGATGAAAATATGTAACAAACCTTGAATGTTACTATAATGGTAGAATCTGGATCACCTGGAGGCCAGATTACTACCAGTTAAATCCTAAGGAAAAAACTGCTCAATTAATAACATGTGAAGTTCTGTATGTACCACTAAAGCTAGCTTTTGAGGTAACATATGTTTATGCTTTTAATACAAAGGAGGAGAGAAGGGGGGCTGTGGGAAGATTTAATCAATCATAGTAGAGGATGTAGCAAACCATGGATGGTAATAGGTGATTTCAATGCAGTGTTGAATGTAGATGACAGAATAGGTGGAAAGGAAGTGACATGGGTTGAAGTGGTGGATTTTTATAACTATGTAATGGAGTGTGGATTAATGGAATTGCCAGCACAAGGGAATAGGTATACCTGGAGTGATAAACATGAGGAGCATAGAATATTCTCAAAAATTGATTGGATTTTTATCAATGATCAATGGCTTACTACTATAACAGAGTGTACTGCCAGATTCCTAACTGAAGGGATTAGTGATTAATGTCCTGCTAAGGTGACATTTGTAGAAGAGAGGCAAAGAATCAGAAGGTCTTTTCAGTTTTGCAATATTTGGACAGAGCATCCACAATTCATGAGGATAGTCAAAGAAGGTTGGCAAATTAATTTGGAAGGGTACAAAATGTTCAAGGTTGTTAAAAGGCTGAAGCTGTTAAAGAAGGGACTGAAAGCATTAAATACACAAGCTTTTAATAACATAGTGACAGAAACAAATAAAGACAGGACTAATCTAAAGAAGGCTCAGGAGCAATTGCAGAGAAGACCCTTAAATATGGAGTATCAACAAGCTGAAGTTAAAGCATATCAAAAGTTTAGGAAGTCATCCTACTTAGCTGAAGTATATTTACAACAAAGGAGCAAAGCAACATGGATAAGATTGGGAGATGATAATACCAAATACTTTCACTCAGTAATCAAGCACAGAAAACTGAAGCAGGCAGTTACTCAGATAAAAGACAGCTCTGGTAATTGACTAACAGATCCAGATAGAATTGCATATACCTCTGTTGAGTACTATGAGAATTTACTAGGGAGGACAACAAATGATAGAGTGAAGACCTTCAGTAGTATAATCAGAAAAGGAAGCAGATTATCAGAACCACAGCAAGATAAATTAATGCAACCTTTCTTGGGAAGGGAAGTGAAGCAAGCTATGTTCCAGATAGACAGCAATAAGAGTCCTGGTCCAAATGGATTTGGGAGTGATTTTTATAAAGCAACAAGGCCAATAGTGGGAGGAGATATTACTGAAGCAAAATTGGAGTTCTTTCAGAATGGAAGATTGCTTAGACAGATAAACACCACTAACATTGCTTTGATACCTAATGTGGAGGCTCCTGAAACTGCAAGCCAATATAGACCTATTTCATGTTGCAATGTGTTATATAAATATATATCAAAGATGATATGTTCCAGATTAAAGCCAGCAATCAGCTATATAGTAGCAGACAACCAATTAACATTTGTACAAGGAAGGTCTATGATGCATAATGTATTAATATGCCATGATCTACTTAGACATTATAATAGGAGGACTACTCCTAGATGCTTAATGAAGATTGATCTAAGAAAGGCATATGGCATGGTGAGCTGGGAGTTTCTAGAGGAAGTTTTAAGAGGATATGGTTTTCCTGACAAATTTATATAGTGGATCATGATATGTGTTTCTACTGCAAAGTTCACAGTTAAAGTTAATGGAGAAGGGCATGGATATTTTGCTGGTAAGAGAGGACCGAGGCAAGGTGATCCTATGTCACCATTGCTGTTTGTTTTGGTCATGGAGTATTTGTCCAGAACATTGAGTATAATCAGCAGGTTACCAGACTTCAGATTTCATCCAATGTACAAAGAGATCAAGCTGACTCATCTTATTTTTGCTGATGATCCGATGATATTTTGTAAAGGCAATACCAGTTATGTGAATAGAGTGATGGAAGCCCTTGATCACTTCAGTAAAGTTTCAGGATTGATTGCCAACATGGAGAAGTCAAACATCTTTGTAGCTGGGGTTGGAGATGATATCAAAAAGCACAACTGCTGAATAGAACAAAGTTCATTGAAGGAGTTTTTCCTATCAAATATTTGGGACTACCTCTATCCCCTAGGAGATGGAATAAGATGGACTGCCAAATGCTGATTGGGAAGATCACACACAGAATTAATGTCACATATTCTAAACAATTGTCATATGCAGGAAGGCTTCAAGTAGTAAATGTTGTCTTATTCTCTATCCATAGCTTCTGGGGGAATGTTTTTATCCTCCCTCAAATTGTGGTGAAAGGAGTAGACAGGTTATGCAGAGAGTATTTGTGGGGCAAAAAGGAAGAGATGAGGAAGGTTGCCTTGGTTGCATGGGATAAAGTCTGCTGTCCTAAAAATATGGGAGGTCTAAACATCAAGGGATGTAAGGAATGTAATATAGCTTCAGTTGGGAAGCTTGTATGGTAGTTAATATTGAACAAGGAGTCACTTTGGGTAAGGTGGGTTCATGGGGTTTATATGAAGTCAAATCATGATATATGGACTCGTTCACCACCTTCAGATAGCAGCTGGTATTAGAGGAAGCTAAACTCAGTAAAAGAAGGGATGAGGGAGTGGTATTCACAGGACAGATACATTCTAAATCCTGCAGGGAAGTACTCTATTAATCACAGCTATCTTGCAATAATTAGTCGACAACAGAAGCTGGAAGTTGCAGATTTAGTATGGACAGCAGTAGCTCAACCTAAGCACAAATTCATAGGTTGGCTAGCAACACTTGGGAAATTGCTGACAAAGGATAGGATGATTGGGATGCAAATACAGGTTGAAAATGTTCACTGCATTTTGTGTAATGAGGATGCATTGGAATCTCAGGATCATTTGTTTGCTAAATGTGGATGGATAACAGCAGTAAGGCAAGAGTTGAATATATGGATAGGGCAAGAAGTACAGTATACAGGAGTTAAGCAAATGTTGGAGCAGATTAAAAGGAAGCATTGGAAACAGTTCAAAAAAGAAGTGATTGCTGCAGTGCACTTAGCGATGATATACTATACATGGAGAGCAAGAAATACAAAAAAATTTCAAGGAAGATATGTAAATACTGAAGAGGCAGTTATAAAAATTAAGAGAGAAGTGATAGAAAGGATAGAATTACTTCAACAGTCTAAGAAAGCGCAGAAATGTAGGAGTTTTATTAGACAGATTACTTGTAATTAGGTTCTTTTTCTGTTTGTTGGAGGCTTAATATTCTGAGATCAGATAATTAGGTGCTCTATAAGTGTAATTGTTTGCTGATGTTAATGGTAATTTCACATTGTTACCAAAAAAAAAAAAAAATAAGAGGTCCTATATTGGTTGCTATGAGGGAAGTCATATACTGTAAGTAGTTTACAACTTCTGCATACTGCTGCCCCGCAAAAACAACCACTGCAGCAATATCAAACTCCCTGAGTGAACCCAAGCAACAAAACAAGTGAACAGAGAGTTCAGGCGCACAAGTATTGACTCCATATATTACCCCAAAGACTAACCTGGATATAGGAACTTCGTGCAATTTGCACAATGAATTGATTGGCGAGGACGAAAAGGGCCTGCAGGAGCAGGTATCAGATGCATAAATTTGTGCAGTAAAAGCATGATAGCAGCAGATACTTATTCGAAACACTCAACCGCTACAGGAGACGAAGACAACATTTGGCTGTGGACCCTTTTGCTTGCAAGTAAAGGGTGCTCGACTCTGAGCTTATTGGTGTAATCCCTGTAACAGCAAAAGCCTGACCCTCTGCAACCTTGTATTGCTATGTAATACATCAGTTAGAGATGGAACTGGTACAGAATGGAGAAATATATTGGCTAGATGACAGGATATAAGGTTTTATTTTTATTTTTTTTAAAAAGTATTCCACTTTCGATACATGTTTCTCAGTTGGATTCTGTGTTGTAATTAAGCCTTCCTGTGTGCAGCAGTTCAATGGGGTACTTTTTCTAGTCAATCCAACAACTCTAACTCGCATAAAAGGACTAACGTCTCTTTCAGCAAGTCCAGCAGCTTGCAAAGCTTTTATCAAGAGATTTCTACAGGTCGGATTGCCTCGATGCCTGAAAATGATGGAATCATGACTGAACTACTTCTAGCAAAATCAAGTGGAAAAGAACATACATTCAACTTTGCTCGATAGGATCCAGATGAATTCAACTGCTCTGAAGTCATCTCTGCCATCAGAAGTTCTGGTTCTCCAGCTCTTTCGAGTATCTTCAAACATTTTGCCTCTTCCACACTTCCCGTCCACCACTCTATAGCGTCTAGCTTGACTACTCAAAAATATAGGTCTTATTAGTAGAGACCACAGATGTTCATAGACAATTCCAATCAAATAGTATTGAAACAGCAAGGCATGAAAATTGAAGTTGTATTGGAAAATACATCAAATCCAAGAGACAGGCATGCTGTAACAGAAAGGTGCTCCATCCTAGAACGTCAGTTGCTTAATATATATGAAGCAAAAAGTGTGACAGGGAAAACTATGACATAAAACTCACGAGCTTGATTATTGTTACAGAAACTCATTAAGCTTTATAAAGACATTTCTCAATCATAATTTGGAAAATTGGCAAGTATTTGCTGTATCTTTTGGAGAAGGAAAGACCAGCACCAGCTTTTCATAAGTAGAGCTAGATCAAACTTTTTAGTATGAGCGAACTTTACATTTGGACTTTTTGTTT
Organism: Nicotiana attenuata; assembly: GCF_001879085.1. NCBI lineage: Eukaryota > Viridiplantae > Streptophyta > Magnoliopsida > Solanales > Solanaceae > Nicotiana > Nicotiana attenuata. The sequence continues at coordinate 183,094 of NW_017672344.1, forward strand.
GGTGTCACTTCTTATCATTCTTTATATTCAACCCACAAGACCAACAACTAGAACCAGACACACCTGCTAAATCCACTATTATCAACCAACACTCATTACCACCTAGTCATTGCACAAGCCATATACATATATACAAATAAACATATTTATGTTTTATGCATAATTTATTTAAAAAGCATCATTGTTCCCAATCTATTAGATTTTGCAGGTATTGAGGTTTTGACTGCATTTAACAAAGTGATACTAGCCTGGAGGAGGATGCTATGCAATTTTTGACGAATCCAGACAATTCAAGCACATAGGTCTCAGTCAAGAATTATCCAAGCTTAACCACCACGTGGCATGCACACAAGGAAGGGAGAGAATTTGCCTAATGAGAAAAGAGAAACTATCAGCACTGACCATTTAACCTCATTTTCATGCCTCATACTGATTCTAGGATTCAACATGATCAGAATGGTTGAGTCACTCAATTCCTAAAGCAAAGGTCAAACATTTTGATCGGTAAAATATATTCAAGTAAAGGTTTTTAGGTGTTTGATGCAATTTGTGGCTGCTGTATTGTTGTTACCAAAATAATGGTCAAATTAGTTGGTGAGCATTACTCAGCTCCATTGATGATCCTCATTCAAGAGCTAATCTGCTATCCCGTTCTTATAGCTATTGATAATACAATAGATAGATACAGATATGTGATCCTGTTGGGCTTAAACGGCCCAATGACACTCTTAACATGGTGTGATATAGTCCGCTTTGGGCCAAGCCCGCACGGTTTTTCCCAAAAGGCCTCACACCATTAAGAGATCCCTACACCTTATATGTAGACTCCCAATCTTTTCAGCTACCAATGTGGGACTTTGTTCGCACACCCAACAATCTCCCCCTCGAACTAAGTTCCACGTGGTCCACTACCACGATCCACGGGTCAATTTTCGAGATTCACTGTGTGCCACCCACATTGTTAGAGTATTATGGTAACCGAAGCCCGCAACTAGCTTCTTCTTGTGTGTGCACCGCCCTGCACCATCACTCCGCCATCTCCATACTCGTTCCGCTGAACCTGGGCTCTGATACCAGTTGTTGGGCTTAAACAGCCCAATGACACTCTTAACATGGTGTGATATTGTCCGCTTTGGGCCAAGCCCGCACGGTTTTTCCCAAAAGGCCTCACACCATTAAGAGATTCCTACACCTTATATGTAGACACACATATAGTAGCAGGACGTGTAAGGATTGCATTACAGATAAACCAAGTGTGAGTGGAGTACGCAGGATTTTTGGTAAGCGGTATCAAAATTTAAAAAAATAAATGAATAAATAAATCACTGTAATGAAAAGCGGTGTCATTTTTATATTTACCAAACTTCATCTTTTATACTATATATATACACACATATATAGATATTTGATAAAAATTCTGACGAAGCAGTGTCACGTGACACCGCTTGCCGCAAGGTGTATCCGCCCCTGAGTGTGACGCTTTTATATATGTTGCAGGCTTGCAGCTAAAGAAATTATATTTATTGAGTAAATCAAATCTGGACCTAAAAGTGATCATGCGAACAAACTAGCATCAGATGCACAATGGTCCAAGATGGAGTTAGGGCACAATTTTTTGTGTATCACGGGATTCAGATTTATGCTGATCACACAAATTGGAGGATACAAAGGCCAGAACGTGGAGTTTATTAGGAGAAGATATTCAAGTAAGCATGTGATAGTAGCAAATGGTGATGGAGGACAAATACACATTTTGGGCATACATATTGGACGTTTTTATTAATGATGCAAGTCAAATCGACTATCTGAAATAAGGGATGAAGATACAAGTGGGAACCCGAACCTATTAAACTGTTCGAAAACTGACTAGTATTTGCTTATTGCAAGAAGGCGGCCCAGCGAGCCAAACTCATGTTAGTTTTTCTCATCCAGAGTGAGGCAACGATTGGCTGCATCACTGAAGCTTCTTTTCTTCCTATAATTGGAAGATTCTTTAATTGGTAGAAACTATCACAAAGAATTTATGCTATTCCAGATATGAAGCCATAATGCAGATATCAAGAAAAAGATAGAGAGAAGTCTTTTAGCAAATAGTGCTGCATTTGGTATTACTTTTGATTAAGGGCTGCATCTCTTCAGATTCCATTCGTTTATATCTTGCCATAGATTGCCATCAGAATCAAAACTAAGTTTCTTGTCCTAACAATTTTCAGTTACCTTTCCATGTAGAAAACAGGATGTATCCTTAAAATTCCAACCAATGTAATTCAAACAGCACCTCCACCATCCTTGATTGACATAAATGATAAAGGAATACCACCATCTTTACCTGACAATATTTACATGAAGCAAGACAGATAAATGAGAGAGAAAAAATATTCTAATGGCAGGGTCAGGATATAAATGTAAATAATGTGTTCTTGGTATTCTTACAGAACCCCAAATGAGATGCCCAATTGAATAAAAACAGTTCTGCATGATCATGAAATTCAGTTTATAAGACATAACATCTGTCAGTTAGACTTTTGCACAAGTTCCATTTTGGTCGTGTTAGATAAAGAAGATTGAGGTCCAACTGGGCAGTCGCAAATTGAATAAACATTAGAATCGCAGAGCACCATCATAGAAGGTGGAACATTTCCCTGTACAATTCTCTTAATTGCAGATCGATGATCATAAAACTGTATGGCGAGGATATAACCAAATCATTTTCGTAGGCTTTGACACAAGCCATCAAAGACACACGGATGCATAGGTCAATGGGTATTATTACTCACATTAACTGGTTCATTTTTGATAATTGTAGCTATTCTATCGCCCAGTGATTTTCCAAACGTACTTGAAAAGAAGTTTATACAAAATTACTCTTCAGAAACATATTGAATGGAGACGGAGAAAAGAAACATACTGCATGGAAGCTCCTGATCGAGACGGCATCTACCAAAAAGACTATACCCAATGCAACCTGAGCAAGATTTAATATTGAACACATAATTTTCAGCAGTGTCTGGACTTATCCTTCTCACTTGACCAGGCCTGATGATGTTTTTTTTATTTCAAAAAGATTCATCAGGTAGATTCTCTAAGGTTGGCTAAGCTCTTGATGAATGGCTCTCCATGCTGAGGAATACTTGTTAAAAATAGTGATAAACTTGTTTCCATTTGTCCGCATTTGTTTAGATTTGTTTACATTAATTTAATGTTTTCATACATATAGTTAGAAAAGAGTGAGGTGTGGACATGTGTGAATTTGTGTGAACTAGTGTAGGCATGTATGGACTAGTGTGTACATGTGTGGACTTAATTAATATGTACACATGAAGTTTAGGCTAGATACATGTAGGAGTTCTACTATAAATATCCATGTATGCTAGCCATTTGGTGCAAGTGAAGTTGAATAGAAATCATCCTTTCCTCCACCTCTCTAATAGTGAGTTTTGAGTGTTTGTTTAGTTGTCTTGCTCTCCCAAAAATTTCTAACATTTAGTATCAGAGCCAGTGTGTTGAGAGACAACCAAACTTGGAGAAAAGATGACAAACACTAATGGAACACCATTCCAAGTTCCTATGCTCACAAAAGAGAACTATGGGAATTGGTGTATTTGAATGAAGGCCTTGCTTGGTGCCTATGATGTTTGGGAACCGGTAGAGTCTGGAGTTGATGAAGCGGAAGATGCCGCAGCCACAAATAAGAAAGATCAAAAGGAACTCACTCTCATCCATCAAGGTTTGGATGACAAGATGTTCGAGAAGGTTGCAAATGCGACAACCTCCAAGGAAGCATGGATTAATTGATTTTCACATAGCTATTCATAAATGATTTTCACTCAATTTTGTTAATTGATTTCTTATGAATTTATACCAAAATCATGAAATTTGAAAGGAGTTTTTGGGAATTTTTTACTATGCTTTGAAATGAAAATTGGGAATTCGAGAGTCGATTTGGACTCGATTTTGAATACAAATCACATATTTGGACTCGTGAGGTTATAGATAGTAGAGATCTACCCCTCAACTCGGATTTTGACCGGGCAGGCCCAGGGTTAACTTTTGTTGACTCTTCAGGAATTGGGTAAAGATTGGACCTTTATTATTTGGAATTGATTCCTTTAGAATTGTTTGATATTATTGAGTTGTCTTTTGCTAGATTTGAGCAGGATGGAGGTGAATTTTAAAGGAAAGGCATTTTTAAAGTATTGAATTGGCTTGTTTGAGGTAAGTATTTTGCCTAACTTTGTGTGGGGGAATAACCCTTAGGATTTGGCCTTAATTGCCTATTTGTGTTATGTGAAAAACGACGTGTAACCGAGGTGACGAGCATGTATACGTGCGTGTGCGTGATTTATGACCGAATTAGACCTTAGGCTCTTAATATGCCTTAATTTGGGGTTGTTTTCTATATGAAACATGCTTAATCACTTTGTGACTACGTGAACATGATTACCACAATTGTATTATCATAGCAATGCTTTATATGTTGAACACCCATATGCATTCTTAGTATTTTCATGTCCTTGTGCACATTGTTGATAAATTATGAGCTTATACCTTTGATGAGGTTTTGGTATTATTATTTTTGTGATAATTATGACACATGTGGACATGTTGAGCGGATTGATTGGGGTTATAAGCACGAGATCTTTGTCGTGCGATTGTATCTACAGTTGTGCGCGTGGTGAAAAATAAGGTGGCATTTTCTCAGGTTGCCCACGTGACAAAGTAAGGGACACATTCCATTGTCATGTGCACATGCGACAAAATAAGGGCGACATTGTTGATGATGTTGTGTGATGATTCCGGGGTGTCTTTCTTGATGTTGTTTATGTATTGAAATGGGTTGATATTTTCATCGCACACATGTTTCTTAAAAGTTTCCATCTTGTGTTTTTAATGAGTTGTTAGTTGAATTTGACATGCTATCCCATGTTCCACTTCTATTTGATGATTTGTTGACGAATATGGGTTTTTCCACATTGAGTTGTTATCAAATGCTCTACGAGATGGTTGATATTGATTTTCCTTTATATATTTCGTCGCCAGTCATTGATATATTGCACATGTTATTGACTAGTGAGTATTACATGACTTGAACCTCGTCACTACTGCACATAGGTTAGTCTTGATACTTACTGGGTACCGAATGTGGTGTACTTGTACTACACTTCTACATATTTTTGTACAGATTCAAGTGTTGGTGGCAACAGACCCCTAGAGTGAGAGCTTGTTTGTTTGCGAGGATTCAAGATAGAGCTGCATGCTGTCACACACTCTTGGTGTCTCATCTTTTATATAGATATTATTAATTTACTCTCGAATATTATTGCATTTTTTTGGATATTCTCTATGCATTTCCGTTTGTACTACCTAGCTTTTGGAAGATGTTTGAGCATTGCCACTTTGACTTGTATTAACTCTATTACCGTTTTTGTATTAATTTCTGTCTTATTACATCGTGATTTGTCGTGTTAATATTGTCAAGCGATAGACTTACATAGTCTTAGAGATTAGGTGCCATCACGATCCTTATTGTAGGATTCGGGTCGTGACACTATACTTCTGCACATTGCATGCAAATTGTTGGACTTGAACTGTTATGAAAGCTGATGGCTAGCATAGAAGATGTACCGGCGTTCTAGTTGCAAGCTACCATTTTGTTCATGGTAGTTTCGGACTTATATTTCTGTTTATGTAAATTCCAAACAGATGATGTATTTTCGTCATATCAACATTGTACTTCTTAATCTTAGTGGCTCATGACTTGTGCTACATTTTTTGGGGATACTTGTATCAACTTTCGCATTTTATCTTATTATTTATTTGATGATTTTCAAATCGAGGTATGTTATATTTTGGTTAGTTCACCTAGCAGGTTGAGTTAGGTGTCACGACTTGGTGGGATTTGGGTCGTGACAAGATGATCCAAATTAGATGTCAAACTTCATTTTTAGTTCATAGCAGGTAGATAAGTGCTCAGTTGGTAAAGCACCTCCACCTAAGACCGTTAGGTCCTGGGTTCGAGTCACGCCGGAGGGTAAGTGTGAAAACGCTATAAATCCTCCTAATTTGGGAGGGAATTTTTTTTAAAAAAAAAAAGTCCATAGCAGGTGAAAGTGCTTCGGTTGTGCTAAAAACAGCTTTTCAGTTCACATGTTCGATAGTTATATCTTACCATTTAATAGGATCAAATTAAATATCCAATTTATGCTTTCACAATGTTGCATAGAACTGCAGTTTTACCATTTAATAGGATCCCAATTAAATGTCTAGCTTCATTTTCAATTCATATTCACACGTTTATTAAATTCGTAATTTACCATTTAATAGGTAGCCAATTAAATAGCCAACTTTATTTTCCAATTCACAAGTTGACATAGCAGTTTTTGATATAAAATTGAAGTAATATTACTTTTAGGTAGAGGGTAATTTAATTATTAAGTTTTTGAAGGAGATTTTAATAAGAAAATTTCCACTAAAAGTAGTATGATGATGATGAATATACATTTTTTTCTTCATATTTTCAATTTATTTGGATTGTCGCGTTTTGATCATTGAGATAAAACTTTTTTTCTCTTTGAAAATCAACAGTAAATCAGAATCATAAGTTTCGAAAAAAATTAAATTCGCTAGGTCTCATGTATTGATCTTCCAATAATGAAAAGCCATATTGCCTCCTATTTTGTTTAGCACACGTGATGTTGATTGTTTTGAGTCCAATTCAGATAATTAAGCCAACGTTAATGGCATCTTAATGTAGAACATCCACAAAATAATAAATGAGTATTTTCTATAGTAAGAAAATATAACATATTACCTCCTTGAGTTTGAAAATTGTATTTGTTATTGTTAAATGTACCTTATTAGGCGTGATACTTAATTGGGTGAAAGGAATATTTTAAAGCTTTATTGCAATAATTATTCCAACTAAGAGAAATAAAGGAAAAAGTAAAATGTATCTCACAAAGTAGCACAATATTCTTGATAATATTCATACATATGACTCTAACTCTGAGTAGAAGCCAAACTGCAAGACACTAGTAGCCCTCCAAACTGGAGACTATCACATAACTTAACTTGTTTATGTACTTATGAAACTCAATACGACAGCATAAGCGAAAGAAAACGATATGGGAATGTTTATTTCACATAGACACACAGTTTATAATTACCAAGCAAATAGTATTGTGTATGTCTTTTGATAATGCTATTAATAATAATGCCGCAATTTCAATATTAAAACTGCATTTGCAACCACCACTTGCCGAAATTTTTCATGTTAGGTGTGCATGTCATGTTTATAATTTAATTGTTAAAAGTGGCCTTGATTTATTTTCAACTGAGATTACTCATGTTGGAAGAGCGGTTGGTGTTATTCAAGGAAATAATAGACAATCTAGAATTAGGGAATTTAAGAATAAGTGTACAGAGTATAACCTTAAACCCAAGTTCATGCCAGACGAAATTATTACTAGATGAAATTATACATATATATTTTTAAAATATTGCTACAAATATAGATTCCCAATAACTGAAGTTGCTAATGCGCATTGTACTGATCCAAACCGTATGTTAAGAACTACTACTTGGGAGGTCATTAATGATGTTGTTAATTTTTTACATAAATTTTATACAGCTACTGTTGAGTTTTCTGGAGCATATTACCCTACTGTTACTATGGCTTTAATACATATAGCTGAAATTTCTTTTCCACTCTTTGAATTTAAGAAGAAAGAAAAATATAGGGATGTTGTTGAACAAATGCAAGCAAAATTCAAAAAATATTTCTTTCCAATTCCTTCAATTTACTTAATTAGTGTTGTTTTAAATCCTTCTATTAAGATGTCTGATTGTCACCAATTAATGAATGCTTTATATACTTATATGGAGATTGGACCAACTGAAACCCTAGATATATACGCTTGTATGAACAAGCTAAATGATTCTTTACAATAATTATATAATTATTATGCAAATAGAATTGATGATGTTGCTCTTAATGTAGGCAATGTTAATCCCACTATGCACTGTACCACTTCTACTACTGTGGATGATGATGAAGTCCTTGATAGTTTTAATATTTTTTCTACATTTTCTAACACTCAAACCAGTAGCAGGAACATTGATGAACTTCAATTCTACTTGCAGAAGCAAAAAGATCCTCGCACAAAGGAATTTTCACCGTTGGGATGGTGGCATGAGAATGAAGAGCAATTTCCTGTTCTTTTCGCTATGGCTCGGGACGTGCTGAATGTGCCAATTTCAAGTGTTGCATTAGAGAGTGCATTTAGCCAAGCAAGACCACAACTTGGAGACACCCACCACTCATTGGGAAGCAATGTTTTGGAAGTTTTAGTATGTTTCAGAGATTGGATTAGATCGGAACGAAGAAATCAAGGACGTGAAGATGTTGATAGCCCAGAAGACGAGGAACTTGGAGATATATTATCATATGGTAACCTGAAACGATCCGACCGGTCGTTTTGAGCTCTTGCACTTTGATCTCCAGTTCTCGGGCATGACTTGCCCCGTGTTATGTATTGTGACTAATGTAGATCGTTGGTTTTGGTTTTCAGGAAAATCTGGAATGAATTTGAAAGAACAATTTCAGTTGAAAGCTTTGCATTTGAAAGGTTTGACCAAGAGTTGACTTATTTGTATATGAGCTCGGATCGGAGTTTTTATGATTTGGTTAGCTTCGTTAGGTGATTTGTGACTTAGGAGTGTGATCGAAAGTGGTTTTGGAGGTCCGGTGTAGAATTAGGTTTGAATTGGCGAAGTTAGTATTTTGGCGAATTCCGATTGATAGGTGAGATTTTGATCCGAGGGTCAGAATGGAATTCCGAGAGTTGTTGTAGCTTTGTTATGTGATTTGGGATGTGTGTGAAAAATTTCAGGTCATTCGGAGGTATTTTGGTTGGTTTTTTATCAAATGCGTATTTCGAAAGTTTTTGAAGAACTTAGGCTTGAATTCGATGAGAAATGGTGGGTTTAGTGTTATTTGAGGTGTTTTCATGATTGGAAAAAGTTTGGGTGATGTATTAGGATGTGTTGATGCTTTTGGTTGAGGTCCCGGGGGCCTCGGGTGAGTTTCGGATGGTCAATCGGATCATTTTGTACCTTAAAAGATAGCAGAAATTGCAGGCTTCAGTTGCAGATATTATGTTCATTGCGATCACATAGGTGCAATTGCGATCGCATAAAAGCTTTTGGGGAAGTCCACTTTTTGTTCTTCGCATTCGCACAAGTTGGGATGCGATCGCATAGTTGGGTGAAATTGTTCTTCGCGAACGCATTGTTAAGGCCGCGTTCGCATAGAGTAAAAAGGGCCTGAGATATTGTTTGGAATTTGTTCATCGCGAACGCGGAGTGTTGTCCGCGATCGCATAGTGTAACTTTGCTGTGCATTGCGTTCGCATGAGACCTGTTGCGTTCGCATTTTAATTCTGGGAGTTGATTTTTTTTGTGCTTCGCGATTGCGAAGTTTCTCCCGCGATCGCATAGAAGAAATATTGTCTGGGCAGAATGTTTTAAAATCATCTTGTTCGCGAATGTGGGTCTATTTTCACCCATGGCTGCTCGTTTTTGGAGATTCTTGGAGGAAATTAAAGAGGGATTCAAGGGGGAACGACTTGAGGTAAGAATCTTGGTCTTAAAACTCGATTATATTGTGAAATCCACCTAGAAATTTATGAAAATTAAGCCTAAAATTGAAGAACTAGGGCTTGAGATTTTGAAAAATTGATTTGGGGATTTGATGGGTCATTTGAGCTCGGATTTGAGAGTTTTTGGTATGTATGAACTCGTGGCGAGATAAGGAGTCCGTTGTTGTTAAATTTTCTAATTTTCGAGAAGTGGGCCCGGGGCTCGGGCTTTGCTAACTTCGAGATTTTCAATTGTTTCCGATTGGGTATTATTCCATTGGCATATTGTGACGTATTCGTTGTGGTTTTGGTTAGATTCGACGCGCGTGGAGGCCGATTTGAGGGGAAAAGGCATCGCGAGCTAGAGATTTCGCCGGTTCGAGGTGAGTAATGATTGTAAATGATACTTTGAGGGTTTGAAATCCCGTATTTGCACATCGTAGTGCTATATTGAGGTGACTTGCATGCCTGGTAGTGAGCGTGGGGTAGAGCACCGTTGGGGATTTTGACTTGGTCCGTCTGGGTAGATGAATATACTGCGTATTTGATTGAAATTCACTCATTATCATCTTAATTGAGCTGATTGTTATATTTGAGTTAAAGAGGTGACTGCCAGCGTTCGCAGCACCATTTTCCTCTCTTTTGTTCATTATTCCGATTTTGTATACTTTAGACCTTGTAGTGGATTTATATTCTGATAGATGCTCGTGACCTGTGACACCCCGATTAGGGCTGTGTTGGGTTGTATTTCCGTTAATTAATATTGTTAAGTCATATTTTAGCTGTTTATTCATGTTTAAGTTATTTTTGAAAAGACGAGTTGGGTTAGTTGGCTGGCCTCGTCTTCACGAGAGGCGCCATCACGACCAGTGCGGGGTTTGGGTCGTGACAAGTTGGTATCAGATCCTAGGTTACTAGGTCTCACGAGTCATGAGCAGGTTTAGTAGAGTCTCGCGGATCGGTACGGAGACGTCTGTATTTATCCTCGAGAGGCTGCAGAACCTTTAGGAAAACTTCACATTCTTGAATTCTTATCGTGCGTCCTTGATCCAGCTTGAAAAGAAACTCTTGAAATTCCTTCCACGCGTTTGTATGTGCGCAGGAGCGCTCAGTATCAGATGTGCCTTGATGGCTTGTGATTCCCCGACCGAGGGGCGAGATGTGATCTCTGTGAGCTGATGTTGGGCCAGTCTGAAAGACTTGAGGCCGGATCTTTTCCTATGGCTTGAGCACCGAGGTGCTGATTGTGTGAGCAAGTGTTTTGAACTTATATGTTCGGTATGTCCCTATTAGCGGGAATGACGGTTGGATAGCTATGTGATGAGCATGTTAGTACTGCAAGATGTATCTATATGACTTGGTAGTGATGAGGAAGTCTGCTGGATAATAGATGAACTATTAAGTATGTGATTTCCATTGTGATTGGATGTGTAGCTCCGAGTTATGGGCGCGTGAAAAGTCTTTTCGTGTCTCCTAGTTGGGAGTGAAGTAAATTTCATGTTGCGGTATGAGTTCAGACTCAGGAAGACTAAGTAACTGTGTAATGTGTATGACGGTGAAAGGTATGCAGAAATGTTAGATTGAGGCGAAGCAGGTGGTGTGATCCTGATGTGTATGTTTGAAGATCTCATGTGTAAGTGAAAAGTACGTGTTGAAATTTGAAATTTCAGGTCGTTTAAGAGAGTGGGCTTAACTATTGCGGGGATGAATGCGAGATTTGTAGGAGATTTGCAGTACTAGATGATCTGTGTTTTCACAAACTTATAAATGATTTGAATTTAATCTCGCTATGGTATTGTGGCATCAATAGGATAAAAGTTTTATGAGTTATTGAGTGTGTCTTGATCTATGGCTTCGAGCCAAGTGGGGGAGTCTGTTGTGAGCGGTTGATTGCACGGTTAGGTGCTATGTTGGTTCCAGTTTGGGGAATGCGAGTGAATTAGCTATGGCCAGAGTAAAGGAAAATTTTGACAAAGGTTATGTTATGCTTTATAGGGTATGAGAATCACGGAATGTCTAGAGTGTTGTTGATAAAGAATGCTCGGCGCATAGAGCAGGAAGTTACTTGGTTGTACTGGGATGAGGATTTTATTTTGCGGTGTCGGAGTGCCAATGAGGCACGGGTGGTTCTGTTCGTTAGGTCAAGTAAGTTGCAGTTTGAATATTGAGTGAATGACATTCGAGAATGGTTCTAATGTGTTCAAGATTCTACAGGGAACAATCGGGTATCTTAAGGTTGTGTATGTGGTTAGAGACTGTGTTTTCATTGGAAGAGGTCAAGACTTGTGGTGTTTTTATGTTAGTTATGGGGATTTTATGTATCAGTATTAGGAAAGTAGAGGTAACGGATTTAGATTCGCAGGAAGTTCTTCAGAGTAAAGTATTCTGGAATGTGGTGTTTCTGGGAATATTTGAGAGAGTATTCAGCGGCTCATGGGTCTTAGACAGTGTGGTCTTATGCTTGGGTCTCGTGTGGCAAGCCCGGGTTGAGGCATTGTGGTGCTACAACAAGAGAGAATATCAAGTTGATGATGGATCTGAAGGGAAATTAGATAGATGGAATAGCTTGATAATAGACCGAATCGGTATGGTAAGGATATGATTAATTCTTTGTATGTGTTCGAGGTAATGAGCCCTTACAGGTATTTTGCAGCAATGCTCTTGGGTTCTGATGGCTTGCTTTGCTTGGTCTAGTTAGGAGGATTTAGTCCTGGCAGGTCTAATTTGTGCAAAGGGAATTCGGAGAGTTCTTGATGGTCTCTATCGCGGTTTGGAGATGTATATTATCTATGGGCATGCGGAACATGGTATGTGTAGTGACTCTTCTTCTAGAGGGGACCAATGGAAAGTTCTTGACTAGTTGAGTACGTAGATGTTTGTGGCTCGGAACGGATATGAAGTTCTCGTGTTATCCTGGGATGGTATGGCGCATGCGATATGTTGTGTAGGATTGGGATTGGCATGTGTAAGGTCACAGTTCAGGTTTGAATGGAAGGTCATAAATTCTTAGGCAGCACAGGCAGTTTCAGATAATTAGAGAAATGAGCTTCAGATGATTTGAGAAATAATCTTCAGATGATTAAGGAAACGGAAATGCTAATTGAGGTGATTTTACGAGGGTATATGTTTCAGAAAGAGGCAATGTGATTAAGTTGATGGTACTTCGCTAGTATTGCAGCACTTCTTGTCAGATCGGCTGTTGATATTCGAGTTTGCTTGGCAGCACAGAAGAATCTTAGAGTATCTCTCGTGGAATGATTGAGTACTAGAGGTGAGTTATATATGCGAGTGGCGAAATTGGGATCAG
>NW_017672344.1:197850-199011 GCF_001879085.1 Nicotiana attenuata
GAGTGGCTTGAGAGGTTTCTGACTAAGTAAGGCCGAGGGCCTGTGTTATGAGGATATCATGGGATCGGGCTGCGTGCCGCAGCATGTTGTACTTTTTTGTGATATATGAGAGGCCGAGGGCCTGATTTTTTATGCACGAGATGGTTTGTGATAGCGCTTGAGCTGTAGGAGCCCCTCCGGAGTCTGAACATCCCTAGTGAGCGCGGGTACCCAGAGTGAGTGATATGATATTGCCCAAGGGGCTGTTCTTGATTCATGTTGTGCCCGAGGGGCTGATTATGAGTGACTGTGAGGTTGCTCGAGGGGCTGGTTCTGATTGATGTTATACTTGAGGGGCGGTTTATGATATATGTCTTGCCTGAGAGGCTATTTATGATTTTATCATTTTACTCTAAACTTCATTGCATCTCTGTTGAAACTGTTAGAAAGACATTTTTCAAAGGATTTTTACTGAAATTGGATTTTAACGAGATAATTGATTTCTATACTGTTTTGGAAACGTACTGTACTTACTGTGGTACTATGACGTGGATTTATGTGTTTTCTTACTGCTTAGTCTTTATTTACTTTTATTACTTACTGAGTTGGCATACTCACATTACTCCCTGCACCTTGTATGCAGATCCAGGACTTTCGGGACGAGATAGCGAGCGCTGATCCATCATCCATCGCGGATACCCGGAGTCGGCAAGGTAGTTGCATGGTGATCGTAGCCTTGCTCTTCTCCCTCTTATCTTCCTTAGACTGTTTTAGTATTTTATTTCCAGACTGTGATAGTCTTCGTTGTATTTAGACAGACCTTGAACTCGTGGCGAGATAAGGAGTCCCTTGATGTTAAATTTTCTGATTTTCGAGAAGTGGGCCCGGGGCTCGGGTTTTGCTAACTTCGAGACTTTCGCTATTTTTCAATTGTTTCCGATTGGGTATTGTTCCATTGGCATATTATGATGTATTCGTTGTGGTTTTGGTTAGATTCGACGTCGCGTTGGAGGTCCGACTTGAGGGGTCAAAGGCGTCGCGAGCTAGAGATTTCGCCGGTTCGAGGTGAGTAATGATTGTAAATGATATTTTGAGGGTTTGAAACTCCATATTTGCACATCGTAGTGCTATATTGAGGTGACTTGCACACCGGGGTAACAGGCGTGGGGTAGAGCACCGTTG
>NW_017672345.1:0-40838 GCF_001879085.1 Nicotiana attenuata
ACATGGTATAGATCGTCTGTTCTTTGTCAAGAACAGACGAAGAACATCACTTCGAGATGAACCAGGCTGGGAACGAGCGGGTAATTTGGAGGGATGACCTTGCATGGAGTATTCTGGCTTTGACCCTCCTTCGAACCTTGGATTTAGGACTCGACAAATTCCGGCCTTATTCGAAGGGAGTTGGCCTGGGATTTGAAAAGGGGAGAGTGTGATGGTTATTTGGTGTTGATTTGGGTGAGGTTGAGCGTTGTTTAAGGTCACGCTGCCGGGCTTGGGGCGGGGAAATGGTGGCGGCTGTTATGGCTCCTAGGGTTCTTGAAGAGAGATGAGAGAAGAAGATGATGAGGGATATGTTTGGACTAGGTTTGAGTTAATTGTTCGGACATATTAATTGAGAATGGGATGGGCAATCTGAGCCGTCAGATCTATTGAACGAAAGGCTGAGATTGGATTGAGTTTAAGAAACTCGGAACGATGTCGTTCGGATATCAAGAGGGACTGGCTGGGTTGGGCTCGGGTTTTGGGCGGGTGTGTAACGGATGACTAGGCTGGGGTGAACTCATTAAATTTCGGCCCAAAATGCTTTGTTCGCTTCTTTATCTTCTAACTCCCTTTTATTTTATTTTATTTTATATTTAACTTCAAAATTAAAGCTTTTTCTTTCCTCTTTTTTTCTTTCTTTTTTTTTTCTGAAAATTAAAACTAAAAATACTAAATAAACCAAACTAACTCATAAAAAATACTAACTAATCCTAAATAAATTAACACCATTAATAAATTAAGGAAAACTACTCGAAAAATCAAAAATTAAAATTAAAGGGTGCAAAATGACTATTTTGTGATTTTCCTTTTATAAAACAACTTAATTACTAAATAATTCTAAAAATGCCAAATTAACTCCTAAATACTCCTGCAATACATTTTTTTTTTGTATTTTTCATTAATTGGAATAAAATAAACATGCACAAACAATTGCAAACAATTAACAAAAAATGCCACGAAAATCCATAAAATTGCAAATAATGAAAAGAATTTTATTTTGTTTTGAAATTATGGGAGTAATTCATATAGGGCAAAAACCACGTGCTCACAAATGGCATGAGAAGTTATCATTTTCCTTACTGGGATACCGCACCACGGCCCGCACATCGACCGGAATAACTCCTTACATGCTGGTTTATGGTACAGAGGCGGTCATCCCCGCCGAGGTAGAAATTCCTTCCTTGAGGATCATACAAGAAGCAGAGTTGGACGACACAGAATGTGTAAAAGGTCACTAAGAGCAGTTAGCCCTTATAGATGGGAAAAGGATGAATGCAGTTTGCCACGGTCAGTTGTATCGGAACAAAATGTCCAGAGCCTTCAACAAAAGAGTTAAGCCAAGGAAGTTTACACCGGGGCAGCTGGTGCTGAAGAAAATATTCCCACATCAAGATGAAGCCAAGGGGAAATTCTCTCCCAACTGGCAAGGTCCGTACATAGTTCACCGGGTTCTAACTGGAGGAGCCCTTATTCTTGCAGAAATGGACGGAGAAGTTTGGCCAAAGCCAATCAATTCAGATGCAGTAAAACGATACTATGTGTAACCACTTACGATTCCTTTTATGATGTATTTGAACTACGCCTGACCTGATTCCTGTTTAAGAGGGGATATGTAGGCAGCCCTTTGAGTTCGGTCACAATTTAATAAGAATTTCATTTTCCCCCTACTATTGGAACTGGGGCAGAATTTTGAGGAGGACCTTCAAAATTCCGAAGTTAGTTTTCAGCCACTCATCGCCAGGAATGCCACCTTAGTAAACTGGGGCAGAATTTAGAGGAGGACCCTCAAAATTCCAAAGTTGATCCTTCAGTCGTTCAGTGCAGCCGTCAGAAGTGCCAGCCCAGTAAACTGGGGCAAAATTTTTAGGAGGACCCTCAAAATTTCGGAGCAAGAGAGGTTGCAATGTCTTGAACCTCGTCCAGTCGTTGGTTCATCTAAAAGAAAACTATTTTTTCTACTTACGTTATATTTACTAAATCATGAATAATTATTGTTCGAATTGCTGCTGTTTAGCAATGCTACCCCAATGATACGCAACGCCGGAAGCCTGGGGAAGATGAACTAACCTTTCCCCCTTACAAAACTCACGATTCCTTTTTGGATGCAGGCACTCGACTTACAATATCTTCAGGTATATTTACGTACGCATATTCCTCAAAGACGCAACTTCTCAGAATCATCACTCGTCCGTAATTATTATCCACACACAACCTCCCTGACAGTCACGACATCGTGATCAGCAATCAGCTAAGAAATCTCACTACTATTCGTCCTTTTATTTTCTTGCATTGCATAAGGCTACCTTTCTGCCTTTCGAGACTAAGCGTTGTCTCCATCTGCATTCTTTGCATTGCATAAGGCTATCTTTCTGCCTTCCGAGACTAAGCGTTGTCTCCATCTACATTATCTGCATAAGGCTATCTTTCTGCCTTCCGAGACTAAGCATTGTCTCCCTCTGCATTCTTTGCATTGCATAAGGCTATCTTTCTACCTTTCGAGACTAAGCGTTGTCTCCCTCTGCATTATTTGCATTGCATAAGGCTATCTTTCTGCATTCCGAGACTAAGCGTTGTCTCCATCTGCATTCTTTTTTTGCATTGCATAAGGCTATCTTTCTGCCTTCCGAAACTAAGCGTTGTCTCCATCTGCATTCTTTGCATTGCATAAGGCTATCTTTCTGCCTTCCGAGACTAAGCGTTGTCTCCATCTGCATTCTTTGCATTGCATAAGGCTACCTTTCTGCCTTCCGAGACTAAGCGTTGTCTCCATCCTGCATTATCTGCATAAGGCTACCTTTCTGCCTTTCGAGGTTAAGCTCTACCTCCACTTGCATGGCTGAAATACCGCCACTTTATCTTTCTTGCATGGCTGAAAAATCGCCACCTTATCTCTCTTGCATGGCTGAAATATCGCCGCCTTTTACTTACCTCTCGCAATCGGCTAAAATATCGCCAAACTTTATTTAAATTCTACATCGGCTGAAAGATCGCAAGTTCATCTCCATCATCATCTATACTTATGCATTCTGTCGGCTGAAATATCGCCATTTTACTTATTACATCGGCTGAAACATCTCCTGTTTTATTTAAATTTCTGTCGACTGAAATATCGCCATTTACATTTTTGCATCGGCTGAAATACCGCCAAATCCTGCATTTCATGGGCTAAAATATCGCCAAAATTGTCCGAAGGCGTCATTGTTCGGGGGCATCATCCTCATAGCCCGAGAACACCATGCCATGGCCCGAGGACCCCACTTTATATCCTGCACATCATTATTCAAAGGCATCATGGTTCGGAGGCACCATTATCATAGCCCGAGAACATCATTTCATGGCCTGCGAATCCATTAATTTTGTGCTTCATGGCCCAGTACATCATGGTCCAAGGACGTCATCCCAACCGTCCAAGGACAGTATTCATGGTCCAACGGGAACTTGCATCACCTTTAAGTTTATGCACAATATACGCCCGTATTGCTCACTTGCAGGTACATCGGCTAGCAACTGCCGTCTCAGCAGGAGCGATCCCGCTCCGGTCCTCACCGCCGATCAAGTTTCAAGTACCTCTTCCCCCCCTCCCCTTAAAACATCGTGCCCGTCTCTTTCGAATCGCCATCGGCATGTCCCGTCAATGGTTCCTGAACTACATACGGTCTGATTCCTGTAAAACCCGGGATATGTAGGCAGCTCAGAAACCAGAGCTCGGTCAAATTCTTTTCAAATCGCCGCTTCCGGTCAAAATTGTCCATCATGTCTTTACCCGACAACTCTTTCATCCTTCCCGGGTAAAGAGGGGCAGCTGTTGATACCCAATTTTTCCCTAAGTATTTTTATACCCAAATGTTTCCAAAATAGCATATTGGTGCATATATAAGCACACCTAAGAATTTTGGCATTTTAATGATTTTTAAAACCAATTTGTTGCCTATTTCAGTACACAAAATCCATAATTATTCCCAAATTATCATTTTTGCGAATAATTCATTTATTCTCACATTTGCACCTAAAATACTAATTANTTGTTTGGTATTTTAAAAGCTAAATTGCATATAATTGCAATTATAGCCTATCTTGTAATTTATAGCGTTTTATGTTTATAAAATTAATCCCAGTATTTTTAAATTAATATTTAAATAATATTCATTTACCCAGTACTTTTAGTTTGCTCTTAAAATCTTTATTACTATTTTATAAAAAAATTAAAGGGAAAATTGGCTATTTACGATTTGGCCTCAATTGCATTTCAATTATAGCCAATTTGGCAACCCCAATTAACCCAATTTCAAAGTTCAAAATTACCCAGCCCAATTTCAAGTTAACCCAACCCCTGACCCATTTATCCGATCCGCCCGGCTCCCATTCAATCTAGGTCGTTGATCTAAATGATCAACGGCCACCCTTCATTCTTTCCTTTTTAATTTTACCAACCACACCCAACCCTAATCATTTCTTACCAAACGTCGCCCTTGAAACCCCTCATCTCTGAAACGCTCTCTAATCTCTCTGCAAACCCTAGCCGCCGCCTCTCAATCCCACCCTAATCCAAGGCCTCCCATGGCCATCGGAGATGTGTAATGGCCTCCCATGGCTCCTGGGTGTTCGCTTCTGTGGTTTCACGGCCAAAATCTCGAAGGAAGCTGGTCCAGTCGTTGCTTGACTTCCATTCATGACCTTTCTCCGGTCATCCCTGACTTTTTTTCCGGCCAGCCATGGCCGCTCTAGTCAGATCCTTCGCGCTCCAAGTTAGATCGTTAATTTCCAAGGCCTTTCTCACCTTTCTGGGTTCTTCGAAACCCTAATCTTTGGGATTTTTTTTATTTTTCTTTCAGATCTGCTTTAGATCTATACTTGCCATGAATGCTTAAGTGCTTTCGCGAAAGTTCTTCAACTTTTCTTGCAAAAACGACCTTTCATTAGGGTTTTTCCTTTGAAGTTTTTAAAAAGACCTCTGATCTTTTAACGTGTTTATGTTTTGGCTATGATTTGTTCATGTTTATTCTTCTATCTGTTTCAGCATGTTAAAAACCCTAATTCCTTTTTAGTTTATCCGAGTTCTGAAAGCTGCTTGTTTAAATGTGCATTTGTTCTTTGTTGCTGATTCTTTCTTCCTCGTTTAATTTGTTTAATTTTAAGTTCTTACCATCTTGCAAAAACCTGGTTACTGTTAAAGCCCTAATTTTCTTTAGAAGTTTTCTCACTTGTTCCTACTGAGACCCTTTACTTGCTTCTATGTCTTCTTCACTGTTGTTTCTATGTGATTATTTGACCTGCTTGACTACTGTGCTTCGAATATTTTCTTACTACTGAACACTAGCTTACCCTAATGCTACTATATGTTTGTGCTGCTTCTTTTCATCAACATGTCGAACACTGTATGCTTGTTCATTCCTTGCTATTTATATAGTGAAGTGCAGAATCATGTTCCTTTCTTGTTTGATCTTGATTCCTTTGATCTTGTGACTGACTGCAAAAAAAAAAGATTTTTCTTACGAGCCCTAATTTTTACTCATCTGTTCAAAATTAATTGATTCACTTCCTTTATTGTGATGTTTTACCTTGCTGAATCATTTCCCTAAATAAGCCTATTTTGTACTTAGACTGGATTATATACTTCATGCTTTTACTATCCCTTTTATGGCAATAATCAATCTGCCCCCCAAACTGATTTTCTTTCCTTAATTAGGCCTGCTGACCCGTTAAACAGTGTTTCCCTAATTAAAGGGGAATCACTTGGGTTAATTGATTCTGAATGGTAATTGTTTCCATGTTTGTGTTTTAATTTTACTTATTACCTTATTTCTCTACACGTTTTCAAATATCTATAAATACCTACACTCTTCTCTTTCAAACACACGAACACAGACGAACAATCTGAGTTCAAAAATCACTCTTACACTTAAAAACTCTCTCTCTCTCTTTCTACCACTTGTGCTGTTGCTTTGTCTAGCCGGCTGGAAGCCGAGGCTAGACTGTGGATTCTTGTTTGCTCTATTTTTCTGCACTTTGCTTCTCTACTGGTATGTCCTAGTTAATTTACAAGCTTCAACAACAACATTTTTTTCATTCCTGTCCACTTCTACTCATGTTTTCTGCAATCAAGATGTGTTATTAGCATGCTGTAATATGTTCCCTTTCCCTTGCAATATAAAGTTTATCTATGTGTGCATTCTGTCAGTCGTGTGTTGTTTATTTGCTACCTTATGAATCCCAATCACCCATACCCCTTTATATGCTTTAACTTATGGTTCAGAAACATGGCAATGTCAGAAATCATTGTCCATGGATATGAACTGGACCCCTTTGGGCCCTAAGCTTTGTCAATTTCCCATCCCCACTCCCTTATTGTGTGTGCTGAGTAACAGCCTTGGCCTGCCAGTTTTTCTAATTATTGTTCAGGCCATGGCTTGACCTCCAGTAGGTCTTTACTCTCTAAATGCTTGATCAACAGGTTTGGTCAGGGGTGTGCCAGTTTATTTTGTGGCTGGGCATGACCACCAGCCTGCCTGGGTAGCCCCCTACCCTTTCTATTGCACTTACACTCATTCTTAGAACTTAAGTTCTGCCCCTCTTGTGTGAGCCTTGCCTTGGGACCCTTGAGCTCCCTCTGAACTTGGACACATAAGGGCTGGCCCTTCCACACTGCACAACTCAATTTCTGATTAACATCTTGGGTGTATGCACTGCCTTGGGTTCCTGAAATCCCTTGGATCTCTGAAACACTCGAGATGAGAAAAGGCTTGGAAATCTGAATCTCGGAAGTGGCTCAATCTCATATTATTAGGCCTCAAGTCTGGATTAGGCTGCTCGTATGTAGCTGAGGATTTCTGATGTATTTTTTAATTCCAGTTCATTTCTTTTGGGTTGTAATAACTTGTACAAGCTCGGGGAACTTTAGTAAAAAGGGGGGTTGGGATTTATTTTTATGCATCAAGGGTAGAGATCATGCCTATAGGGTTAACTCTTAATTTCTGCAATTTCACACCTAGATATCATGCCTATAGGTTAACTTTTAACTTCTGCAAACTCATACCTAGAAATCATACCTATAGGATTCACTCATAATTTCTGCGTCTCCGCGCATAGATATCCTGCCTACAGGATTAAATTCCAATTGTTCTATAAAATACGGTCTATAGACTAAAGCATTTTGCATTTATAAACATCACTAGGCAAACAGTTTGTAGGTTTAATAACAAGAGCTGCATATAGATACCATGTTCCTAGGACCTTTGTTAACGTCCAAAAGGTGTCCAAATCAGCATACATATAGAAAGCATGCCTATAGGAAATCTCGAATCTGAATAGAGGTAATATTAACTGCTGAACTCGTAATGTCCTGTTAAAATTGGTAACCCCTTTTCAGTATGTATCTTTTTCTAAAATCAGTATACATCACGCCTTGTTCTAACCAACACTTAGAGGATTAACAATCAGATCGGTTTTAGTCAACTGCATTCGAGTAAGCCTAATGTAGACTTTATCGCCTGAAAATATGTGTTGAACCAGTCCGCTCGTCGCTTTATTTAATTAAGACCAAAAACAGTACGTGTAGGACATGCTAAACTCTATGACTTTTGCTGGTTTATGGAGGCATATTTGAGCCCTGTTTGCTTGACTAATTCCCTCTATTTGCACTTATGTGTTTTGGTTAACGCCTTAGCATTTTGTCCTTTGAAAACTTCTAAAAGCCCCAAACCCCTTTCCCTTTAGGATTAGCAGTCCATTTGCCTCCGGGACTGATAGGATTGGGGCGGGTAATAGCATGCAATAAGTAACGATACCATTCCGCGCTTTAATACCTAAACGGGGTGGGAAGGGTAGACATGGAGATGATGATCACACGATAACACTACGCGTACAATTGGATACCGGTGTTGTGTAAATGATCCATGTGATATATAAACCTAGGACCCCCTCCCTCTTTATTAGTTTGTTATTTTCAGAATTTTAAAAGCTGTCCAACTTTCAACTTCCGCTTCTTTTACTTCTTTTAAGTTGCTTGCATCAATTATTTGACCCCTTCTTTTCTCTCACACCTTTCTGTGATTATAAAACTACTTCATTCCAGATTTCAGCACTTTTAAATCCTTTCGTGCTTTTTATTTGCATTTTTTATGTGAGTGGTTTCATCGTATTTGCAATGCTTGCTTGTCTACTTGTTGTTTGCATTTAAAGTCACAATTGTAGCATGGCCGGGAACCACACTAGTGGATCTTGGGGGGTGCCTAATACCTTTCCCTCAAGATAATTTCTAGCCCTTACCCAAACTCTGGTTTTCATCTCAAATTCTTTTCTTAAAGTGTCCTAATGCACTATAATCATTAGGTGGTGACTCTCAAAATCTAAAACCCAATTCCCAAACGGGAATAGAGTTGTCTTTCCTGAATGTCGTAAACCCGATTTCGCGAGGAAAAAGGGGGCATCGACATTTTGAAATAACTTATAGGGTTTTAGTAAAAAGGGGAGGGTAATATGTGTATGCATAAGGGTAGATATCCTGCCTATAGGAGTTTTTCTTTAAATTTCTGCACTTTCACATATAGAAATTATGCTTATTTCTGCACTTTCACATATAGAAATCATGCTTATTTCTGCACTTTCAATAATACAAATCATGCTCACAGGAATTCTGCACTTTCATATGTAGAAACCATTCTCATAGAAATTCTGCACTTTCATATGTAGAAACCATGCTCATAGGAATTCTGCACTTTCATATGTAGAAACCATGCTCATAGTAATTCTGCACTTTCATATATATAGAAATCATGCTCATAAGAACTCTGCATATCATATAGATATCCTGCTCATAAGAATTCCGCATGTAGGAACCATGTCTTTAAGATTCTGCATTTTTGCATCTATCATTAGGCAAACAGTTATAGGTCAAAATAATAATTAATTGCATCCTACATACCATGCTCGTAGGATTTTTTGCACTCTTGCCACGCCTGTAAAAAGTGTGTAAAATTAACAACGCTAGAAAGCATGCCTATAGGAACTATCAACCCAATCTAAATCACTCGTTTTAAGGTTAGTCTGTCAGTAGTAACCAAATGCAGAACTCGCATCATTCTGTTAAAACTGGCAACTTTCAGTAATCAATTCACTTCCTTATTCCTGAAACCAGTAGATGCCATCACCTAGGCAAATAAGTAAGTAGTTAATTAATTGCACCAGTCTTCGATAAGTTACAACCAGGCGAGCCTAATGCGAACTTCTTGTCTAAAAATATGTAATGAACCAGCCTGCCTAACGTTAAGCATAATTTGGACCTAATCAGTATATGTAAGACGTGCTAAACTACATGATTTCTGTGATTAAAGGAGGTTTGTCTGAGCCTTAATTGCTTTTGTGCTCCCATAATTGTTTTATGTGTTTTGCCTGACGCCTTAGCATTTTAACCTTTTGAACCTCTGAAAAGCCAAGCTCCCTCCCTTTAGGATTAGTGGTCCTAAAGCCTCCAGGACTGATAGGTGGGACGGGTAATAGCATGCTGTAGGTAACGACACCATTTCGCGCTTAATACCTTATCGGGGTGGGAAGGGTAGACATGGAGATGATGATCACACGATAACACTACGCGTACGATTGGTTACCGGTGTTGTGTGGATGATCCATGTAATTTATAAACCTAGGACCCCTTGCCCTATGTTTAATATCAATAAATTCTGTCTTTTCAATTACCCAAAACTCCCCTTTATTTTTTTTTTTACTACATTATCCCTTTTCCTTCTTTGTTTATAAATTCCAACATGCTTGTTAGCGACCCTTATGTGTAAATTTATTTGCATACTTATTTACATTAAAGTCACAACAGAGCATGGCCGGGAACCACACTAGTGGATCTTGAGGGGTGCCTAACACCTTCCCCTCGAGATAATTTCTAGCCCTTACCCGAACTCTGGTTTTCCAATTCAAAATCCTTCTTAGTGTCCTAATGCACTCAATCATTAGGTGGCGACTCTTCAATTCCAAAAACCCAATTCCCAAACGGGAATAGAGTTGTCTTCCCGAATGTCGTAAACCCAATTTCGCCAGAAAAAGGGGGCGTCGACAGAAGCTCAACCCCGAGAAATGCGCCTTCAGAGTAGGGTCGGGAAATCTTTTGGGCTTCATGGTGTCAAATAGGGGGATCGAGATTAACCCCGACTAAATAAATGCCGCTGAAGAAATCACAGTGGTGAATAATGTGAAGGTCGTGCAGTGGCTGACCGGGCGGATAGCAGCCTTAGGCCGATTCATCTCGAGGTTGTCAGATCGGAGTCATCATTTTTTCTCCTTGCTCAGAAAGAAAAACAGCTTTGAATAGACTCCGGAATGCCAGCACGCTTTGCAGGAGCTAAAGCGGTATCTCTCGAGCCCGCCTTTGCTCCACACCCCGAAAGAAGATGAAACATTGTACTTATATCTAGCCGTATCTGAGGTAGCGGCAAGTGGTGTGTTGGTTCGGGAAGAAAAAGGTACGCAATCCCCTATTTATTACGTAAGTCAGACTTTAGGAGATGCTGAAATCAGGTATCCTCACTTAGAAAAACTTTCCCTTGCATTAATAAGTGCATCTCGGTAATTAAAACCTTATTTTCAATGCCATTGTATATGTGTTTTAGCAACATACCCTCTTCGAAATGTCTTGCACAAACTAGAACTATCGGGCAGACTGGCCAAATGGGCCATCAAACTCAGTGGGTATGATATCGAGTATCAACTTCAGACGACTATCAAGTCCCAAATTTTGGCGGACTTCGTGGCTGATTTTATGCCCGCCCTCGTGCCCGAGATGGGGAATGAACTATTGCTAGAAACAAGCACATCCTCGGGGGTATGGACCCTATTCACTGTTGGTGCCTCGAACGTAAAAGGGTCCGGGCTCGACATTGTTCTGAAACCACCTACGTGCTGCATGATTAGACAATCTATAAAAACCCCGGAATTCACTAACAACGAGGCAGAATATGAGGCTATGATTGCAGTTCTAGAGATGGCTAAGTACCTAGGAGCAGAAGTCGTCGAAGCAAAATAAGACTCCCTCCTGGTAGATAACCAAGTGAATGGGAGCTTCGAGGTTCGAGAAGACAGGATGCAAAGATACTTAGACAAACATCAGGTCATATTGCATCATTTTAGAGAATGGACTCTGGTCCACATTCCCCAAGATCAGAACAGCGAGGTCGATGCACTCGTGAACCTAGGGTCATCTGACGAGGAAGATGACATACCCCTAGGGGTTGTTGTACAGTTGTCCAAATCGGTATTCGAGGAAGGCCATGCCGAGATCAACTCGACAAGTCTAACTTGGGATTGGAGGAATAAATATATCGACTATTTGGAAAGCGGGATGTCGGCCACGAATCCAAAAGAGTTGAGGGCCCTCCGGGCCAAAGCTGCTCGATTTTCACTGGACGAGAATGGAACACTATACAGAAGGACCTTCGACGGACCCTAGCGGTATGCTTGGGGCCGGGAGACACCGATTATGTGCTTCAGGAAATCCACGAGGGCACTTGTAGAAATCAGTCCGGCGCCGATTTTTTAGTTCGAAAGGTAATCAATGCAGGCTATTATTGGAACAACACGGATAAGGACACCAAGGAGTTTGATAGAAAATGTGACAACTACCAAAGGTTTGCGCCGATGATTTAATAACCTGGTAAACAGTTACATTCAGTCTTATCACCATGGCCATTCATGAAGTGTGGATGGACATCGTCAGCCCCTTACCAACGACACCAGGTAAAGCCAGCTTTATTCTATTTATGACTGACTATATCTCGAAATGGGTGGAACCACAGGCCTTCGAGAAGATAAGAGAAAAAAAAGTCATCTATCTAGGATCACATCATATGCCGATTTGGGATCCCTTCCGAGATTGCATGCAATAACGGGAAGCAGTTCATAGGCAGCAAGGTGACAAATTTCCTCGAAGATCATAAGATCAAGAGAATCCTGTCAACGCCCTTTAACCTATGTGTGAATTGATAGGCCGAGACCACAAACAAGACCATCATCCAGAACTTGAAAAAGAGGTTACAAAATGCAAAGGGGAAAGGGAGAGAGGTATCGCCCGAAGTACTATAGGAGTACTGAACAACTTCAATGTCAAGCACTGGGGAGACATCGTTGTCTCTGGTATATGGGTCTAAGGCTCTGATACCGGTCGAGGTCGGAGAGCCAAGTGCCAGATTTCGGCATGCCACTAAGGATTCGAACAACGAGGCCATGATTATATCCCTCGAACTACTAGATGAAAAATAAGAGGCTGCACTAGTCCGAATGGCCACCCAAAAACTGAGGATCAAGAGATATTATAACAGGAGAACAAACCTCCGACACTTCGGAATAGGTGACTTAGACCTATGGAAAATAATCCTCAACACTCGAAACCCAAATGAAGGGAAGCTAGGCCCGAGCTGTGAACGACTGTACCGTGTCCTCGGAATAGTAGGCAAGGGGTTGTACAAACTTGGCACCATGGAAGGCGAACAACTTCCAAGTAATTGGAACATATCGATGTTTAAACGCTACTATTGCTAATGGTATAGCCTTCTCTTTCTTTCGCTTTATGACTCACAACAATTTCTTACAAGTGTTCGCCAAAAGATGCTGAAACACCCTTCGATTGGAAAGCCTTGGGTTTTAAAGCATGTGTTGCCCTGTTATTCCTTTAGACCAAATTTTATCCCGAACGGGTTTTACCGGCGAGGTTTTTGACGAGGCGACATCCATATGCTACCCATGGAGAACTCATAAAGTATTCAAGGCTTCTTTTTTATCTGCCTCGAATATTAGAGGGCATCACCCCAGAAGGTCACCTCTTCAGAGAACTAAAACTATGCCTAGGAGGACCCTGATAGGAGAATGATGTGCTGAGCCAAACGGTCAAATGAACTGTGTCCGTGTAGGATAATCAGGCCTCCAAAGGCAAACATGTAAACATATATCAAACGATTGAGGAAGCCTCTTTGGTTATCAAAACACTCAAAGAAATCCAATACTTTCACACAAAACGGCTCAAGGGCCAGAAATGCTTGAACACTCAAGGACCATCATCTATAATGAGCTCGTCAAAGCCATCGAAAATTCAAATTCCTAAGACCTCAATATGAAAACTTCGAGCTCGTAAGACCTCAATGAGGCAACACCATATCTGCAAGACCTCAACAAGGCAAGCCAAAACTTATAAGACCTTCAAAAGGCATAACCCCGATATTAAGACCAAGGCAATATATCGAACTTGTAAGACCCCTAAAAAGGCGTACCCTTGATATAGATGCTGAGGTCATCTCACCCGAGGAATAAAGGCTACGGCCGAACATAAAGACTACGCTCATATCAAAAGTCTCAGGCCAAATTAACGTGGCTCGGAGATGTTCGACCGCTGCCATAAAATTAAAGGCCTCCAAATACTTCGAACATACTTCGAAAGAAACCGGTTAATCAGGCAACCCCCGGCGTTAGCAAAAGATCTTTGATCATATCATCTCCAAACTATAACAAGGCTTGGAGATAATCAGCCTTTAGCAAATATAAAGAAGGCTGCAAAAAGTCATCCTTCAAGAGAACCTCCCGAGGTACTCAATTACCGTTACATGTCGACTTATAATCGAGGCTCTTATTTGGGCCGTCGAAGAGTTGGACGAACACACAACATTCCAAGCAATAATCAAAACTTAAAAGTCTTTAGCAATAATGGGGAAAAATTATGGCAATATCCTAGGTCGCATCGACCCAATCTGAAAAATGCCTAAGAGCCAACGGGTAAGACGCCATCCTAAAAAGCCTCAGAGTTATCTTTACTTCGAGTTCAGGCGAACGCTCGCTCAACTATTAAGCCCAAGGGCTACCCGAGTTCGAGCTAGTCCTCAGTCGGGGACTATTCAGAAAGCTTCAGGGCTATCCTTACTTTGAGTTCGAGCAAACGCTCGCTCGACTACTAAGCCCAAGGGCGAGTTGAGTTCGAGCCAGTCCTCACTCAGGGACTATTCATAAAGCTTCAAGGCTATCCTTGCTTCGAGTTCGAACAAACGCTCGCTCGACTATTAAGCCCAAAGGCTACCCGAGTTCGAGCCAGTCCTCACTCAGGGAATATTCATAATGCCTTAGGGCTATCCTTACTTCGAGTTCGAGCAAACGCACGCTCGACTACTAAAACAAAAGGTTGTTCAAGTGTGGGTAAGTCCTCGCTCGGGGACTATTGGTAAAAGCCAAAAAGCTATCATTGTCGATGGATAAACAAGCGAGCTCTCCCCTGGCTACTGAATCTAAAAGGCTACCTAAGTTCGCATAAGAAGCTTAGTCCAAGGAATAACAAAAACCTTAAGAAGCATCGTATCAATCAGTTAATAACCAAAGCGTTTGTGATGTTCCGGGCCCAGTCTACGGACAAACCATTGGAGTCATACATTTGAATTCTTCGCGAATGAAGGCAGAATGGGGCCCTGCACTAATTGAAGGCGAAATAAAGAAATTCATATATTAATGAAAGATGTCTACAAAGCCTGCGAAGGGCCCTTACACAGAAACAAAAAGAAAGCCTAATCATCGGCCAGAGTCACTTGGTTGGATGGAGTTCCCTCAGAGTTGCGCCCTGCACAGCTTAACCCTCAGCATCCTGGACGTCAAGTGCTTCTTCCCCTTCAGGGACTTCTTCTTAATCTCCACCGCTCTCTAAGCGACTAGTTGAATCGACATAATAAGTGAGCAAGGCCGCCGAATCTTCCGCTAAAGCCTTCACCTTCTTGTTCTCAACAGGCAAATCAATGCCCCTTGTATATACATCCTCGAGAGCCTGTCTCCGAGACTCTAACCGGGCATGCTCCAGGGCTCGGGCCAGTCAAACTCGGCATCCTTAAAGACCTTCCTGTCCCGAGTATTTGCAGCGGCAACATCTTTCCAGTACGAGGCTATGACCGCATCGACCTCGACCTTGGCTGTGGATAGCGTGGCAACTGATTCAGCATGGAGATCTGTATACTTACCACTATCTGCTATCGCCTCCTGAAGGCAGCGCTCAACTGAAATCAACTTCTTTTAAAGGGTATCTCTCTCGGAGGCCATCTCGTCCACACGCTGCCTAAGTCTGAGAATCTCCCAGCCTTGGGAAATGTATAAGATTCAAATAATTCTTTTGTTTAATTGTTCATTCAATACTATTGAAATTGGTTAGTAATTAGTTGGCTTACCTATTGGGTTGGGTTAGGTGCCATCACGACTAGTGGATTTTGGGTCGTGACAATTATCCATGTTTAGACTAGTTAATCATTACGATTGTCATTCTTATCATGTTTAGAGATTTTGGTATATATTGAGTATTGACTCAAAGTTGAGGTTGATATTGTGGAACTAAATGTTGAAGTAAGACTTGTTCTTGATATTTCCATCTCCTTGCTGTTATTGTTCATTGTTTTGGTGAGGGAGAGTGGTAATGCACGAAGGGTGATGTCGTGCAATGTTTTGTGAGCGTTAATGCACGAAGGGTGATGCCATGCCATATTGTGAGTGTTAATGCACGAAGGGTGATGTCGTGCCATGTTACGAGAGAGTTAATGCACGAAGGGTGATGTCGTGCATTTTCCTTTACTGTGTTTACTCGTTATTATTTGTTCAAGGTATATTGGTTGATCAAGTTCTCATTACTTTTGTAATTCTCTATCTTGTAATCCCCGCAACATGTCCCCCTCCCGTTATTACTCGTCTAGCTTTTACTTGTCGATATTTTGTACATATACTATTAAATTGCACAGGTTATTATGTATGTATCTTGTCTTAGCCACGTTACTACTTCGTCGAGGTTAGGCTCGAAACATACCAGTACACGGGGTCGGTTGTACTGATACAACACTACACTCCTGTGTAGATTTTGATTTTGGTCCCAGTTGATCGAGAGGCATAGCCGCACAGACTGGATCACCGGAGACTCAAAGTAGATCTGTCGGCGTTCACAGACCTCGAAGTCCCCGTCTATCTTTTATGTTTTACTATTTTTCTCGTTCAAATAGTTGTACTTCTTTCAGACCTTGTAATTATAGTAAATTCTAGAATGTTCGCGAAATTGTGACACCAGATCTGGGTAGTGGTAAATGCTGAATTTCTTATATTATTCTGCACTCACTGCATATCATCATTAGCTTATTTTACTGTTATCTGTTGAATTGAATAAGGTTTTCCTTAATAAGTTTCTAATGTTGGATTACCTAGCAAATGGGATGTTAGTCGCCATCATGGTCCCGATGGTGGGAATTCCGGGTCGTGACAAGTTGGTATCAGAGCACTAGGTTTCCTAGGTCGCACAATTCATGAGCAGGCTTAGTAGAGTCTGGGGGATCAGTGTGGAGACATCTGTACTTATCTTATCGAGGCTACAGATTTTAGGAGCAATGTCACTTCTATTATTCTCTGTCGTGCGATTTTGTTCTCTTAGTGCAAATCAAACTCTTCTACTCTTATTCTTTCACAGATGGCGAGAATATGTAACACATCTTTAGATGAGCAATAGCTAGAGCCTTAGTGGCAGCTCTTACGAGGGCTAGAGGACGAGGTTGAGGCCGTGCCAG
This sequence comes from Nicotiana attenuata, assembly GCF_001879085.1. Lineage (NCBI taxonomy): Eukaryota > Viridiplantae > Streptophyta > Magnoliopsida > Solanales > Solanaceae > Nicotiana > Nicotiana attenuata. Next base: position 16,599 of record NW_017672345.1, read on the forward strand.
AGGCCGAGGCAGTGGCAGGGCTCAGTCTAGAGCTCGAGCAGCAGCACCAACAACGGAGCCACAGGTAGAGTTTGATGAGGAGGCTCCATCCCAGACCATTCCAGCAGGACCAGCTTAGGTCCTAGACGGATTCAGAGCAACCCAGTGCTCCAGGATGCTTTGGTTCGTCTAGTGGGCCTTATGGAGAGTGTGGCACAGACCGGTAAATTTCCTGTGGCACCAGCCGTCTCCCAGGCCGGGGGAGGAGTCTAGACTCCCGCTACTCATACTCCGGAGCATATGGATACCCAGTTTCAGGCCCCAACAGCCCAGCTAGTTGGGGTAGTACAACCAGGTGTTGCGGCACAGACCGGTGATGGATCAGCTATGTCTTCTGAAGCTTTATAGAGATTGGATAGGTTTACCAAGATTTTTCCAATTCATTTCAGCAGTTCATCTTTAGAAGATCCAAGGACTATCTAGACAGTTGTCATAAGGTGTTACAGAACATGGGTATAGTGGAGACCAATGGGGTTGATTTTACTGCCTTTCATTTGTCGGGTTCCGCCAAGAAATGGTGGAGGGATTATGTGTTGACCAGACCAGCTGGGTCTCCTGCTCCTACTTGGGACCAGTTCTCCCAGCTATTCCTTAAGAAGTTTCTTCCTATCACTCAGAGGGAGGACTATCAGAGGAAGTTCTAGCTTATTCAGCAGGGCTCTATGTCTATCACTCAGTACGAGACTCGATTTGTGGATCTGGCTCGTCATGCTATTCTTTTGCTTCCCACCGAGAGAGAGGGTGAGGAGGTTTATTGAGGGACTTTCTCAACTTATCAAGTAGCGGATGGCTAAGGAGACGGCGAGTGAAATTTTTTTCCTGATGGCTGCCAATGTTACCAGGTGAGTCGTGATGGTTCTATCACAGGGGTGGGAGGTCAGGGGTCTAACAAGAGACATCGTCATTTTGGTGGATTCAGTGGTGCCTCGTTTGGAGGCAGGGGTACTTTTGGTATAGGCCATCCTCCCAGGCCGTTTCATTCAACACTCCAGGCTTCTCATGGTGCTTCCGATTGTCGTGGACCTCATATGCATTATTTCGACCAGCTAGCCTACTGTGCACCTCCAACTCCCATTAGTGCACCTCCACTCCGGTGTTTTGAAGGTGGTCATTTAGGCTGACAGTGTTAGTTTTTGGGCTAGCAGTCTCAGCAGCCGAGGTCTTATTATACTTGGGGTGATCCGAGGCACATTGCTTGATTTTGCCTTCGAGCATCGAGCAGTTCTCAGTATCAAGATTCTCGTGCCATGGTCCCGGAATCGGGTGTCTTATTTCCCGCTCATCCAACTAGAGGTAGGGGTCAAAAAGCTAGAGGTGGAGATCTGGGGATTACAGGTGGGGGTTAGGCCGCTAAAGGTGGAGGCCAACCAGGGCCCATCCTCGAGATGTAGTTGAGAGTGGTGGGGCCTAGCCTCGATGCTATGCTTTTCCAGCCAGGCCTGATACTGAGTTCTCTTATGCAGTTATCACAAGTACAATTTCAGTTTTCAGTAGAGATGCCTCAGTTCTATTTGATCCGGGTTCTACTTATTCCTACGTGTCATCCTGTTTTACTTCATTTTTTGTTGTGCCTCGTAATTCTTTGAGCGCTCCTATGTATGTGCCCACACTCATGGGTGATGCTAGTAGATCGTGTTTATGATTCATCTATGTTTACCATTGGGAGTCTTGAGACTCGTTTAGATCTCCCACTTCTCAATATGGTCGACTTTAATGTCATTTTGGGTATGGACTCGCTGTCACCTAATCATGCTATATTGGATTGGCACGCCATTTGGTTGATAAAGGCTTTATTAGACCTAGTGTCTAGCCCTGGGTGCACCTGTGTTGTTTATAAAGAAGATGGATGGATCGAAGAGGATGCGCATTAATTATCGGTATTTGAGCAAAGTCACCATCAAGAACATGTATTTGTTGCTGTGGATTGATGACTTATTTGATAAGCTTCAGGGTGCCAAGGTGTTTTCAAAGATCAATTTGAGGACTGGCTACCATCAATTGAGGATTAGGGCATCCGATGTCCCTAAGACAGCTTTTCGGACTCGGTATGGGCATTATGAGTTTCTGGTGATGTCATTTGGGCTGACAAATGCCCCAGCAACATTTATGGATTTGATGAATGGGTGTTCAAACCCTTCTTGGATTCCTTTGTGATTGTGTTTATTGATGATACCATGATTTTCTCTCGCAGTCGAGAGGATCATGAGCAGCATCATCAGATCTTTCTTCAGATTTTAAGAGGCAATCAGTTATATGCTACATTATCAAAATGTGAGTTTTGGTTAAGCTCAGTCGCTTTCTTGGGGAACGTTGCGTTGGTAAGGGGTATTCAGGTGGATCCTAAGAAGATTGAGGCAGTCAAGAACTAGCCTAGACCCACTTTAGCTATAGAGATTCGGAGTTTCTTGGGATTGGCGGGTTATTACCATCGGTTTGTTGAGGGGTTCTCATCTATAGCAACCTCATTGACCAGGTTGACTAGGTTGACCTAGAAGGGTGCCCCATTTTGATGGTCAGACGAGTGTGAGGTGATCTTTCAGAAGCTCAAGACTGCTTTTACTACGGCGCCGGTGTTGGTGTTGCCCACAGGATCACGACCTTATATAGTATATTATGATGTATCTCGTGTTGGACTTGATGCGGAATTGATGCAAGGTGGCAAGGTTAATGTATATGCTTTGCGGCAGCTGAAGGTTCACAAGAAGAATTACCCCGTTCATGACTTAGAGCTGGCAACCATTGTCCATGCACTGAAGATTTAGAGGCACTATCTTTATGCCATGTTGTGTGAGGTATTCACGGATCATCGAAGTTTGCAGTATTTTTTCAATCAATAGGAGCTCAATTTGAGGCAGGGAATGTGTTTGGAGCTGTTGAAAGACTATGATATCACCATCTTGTATCAACCCGGGAAGGCCAATGTTGTGGCCGATGCTTTAAGTAGGAAGTCAGTGAGTATGGAAGCCTTGCGTACATCCCAGTCGGTGAGAGACCGCTTGTATTAGATGTTAAGGCTTTGGCCAATAAGTTCGTGAGGTTAGATGCTTCTGAGCCAAGTTGTGTGTTATTTTGTACGGTCGCTCGGTCATCGTTCTTTGAGAGCATCCGGGAGCGGCAGTATGAAGACCCTCATTTGCTTGTCCTTAGGGACACAGTACGGAACCATGATTCCAAGCAAGTTATGGTTGGGGATGATGGATTTTTGAGGATGCAAGGTCGTGTTTATGTACCTAATAATGTGGATGGACTTCGTGAGGTGATTCTACAGAAAGCCCACAGTTCCACGTATTCTATCCATCTGGGCGCCGCCAAGATGTATTAGGACTTGCGGCAGCATTATTGGTGGAGAAGGATGAAAAGTATATAGTTGCATATGTAGCTCGGTGCCTAAATTGTCAGCAAGTACAGTGCGAGCATCAGAGACTTGGTTGTTTGCTTCAGTAAATAGAGGTTCCTAAGTGAATGTGAGAGTGTATCACTATGGATTTTGTGTTTGGACTCCCCACACTCAGAGGAAGCTCGATGCAGTTTAGGTCATTGTGGATAAGCTGACCAAGTCAGCGCATCTCATTCCGGTGGTAGCTACCTATTCTTTAGAGCGCTTGGCAGATATTTATATCCGTGAGATCATTTGTCTTCATGGTATATCCGTGTCTATTATTTTTGATCAAGGTACGTATTTCACCTCGCGTTTCTGGAGGGCACTATAGCGTGAGTTGGGAACGCATGTTGAGTTGAGCGCAACATTTCATCCTCAGACCGACGGACAGTCCGAGTGCACTATTCAGATATTGGAAGATATGCTCCGCGCTTGTGTTATTGACTTCGGAGAATCTTGGGATCAATTCTTGCCACTTGCTGAGTTTGGCTACAATAATACTTATCAGTCGAGCATCCAGATGTTCCCTGTGAGGCATTATATGGTAGATGGTGTCGATCGCCAATCGGATGGTATGACCCGGGGGAGACTCGTTTATTTGGTAAAAATTTAGTACAGGATGCCTTGGATAAGGTCAAGATCATTCAGGATAGACTTGGCTCAACTCAGTCCATGCAGAAGAGTTATGCCGACCGTAAGGTTTGTGATGTTGCACTCATGGTCTAAGAGAAAGTGTTGCTCCGTGTGTAACTCATGAAGGTGTAATGAGAATTGGAAAAGAGGTCAAGTTGAGCCCTAGGTACATCGGGTCTTTTGGAGATTCTTTAGAGAGTGGGTGAGGTGGCTTACAAGCTTGCATTGCCAGCAAGTTTAGCAGCAGTTCATTTGGTTCATGTGTCCATGCTCTGGGAGTATCACGTTTATCCATCCCACGTGTTAGATTACCGCTTTGTCTAGTTGGACAAAGATTTGAGCTATGATAAGGAGCCGGCGGCTATTCTAGCCCGGCAAGTTTGGCAGTTGAGATCAAAGAGATACTTTTCAGTTCGAGTGTAGTAGAGAGGTCAGTCCGTCGAGGAAGCTACTTAGGAGTGCGAGTCGGACATGCGGAGTTGATTTCCCCACCTTTTCACCAGTTCAGGTACTTTTCTATGTCCGTTCGAGGACGAAGGCTTGTTTTAGAGGTGGAGAATGTGATGACCCGAGAGGTCATCTTATGTTTTAGAACCCAATTATATGTTTTGAGGCTTTACACACCTCATTTTATTCCTTCTCAATTTGCGTGCGCAGTCTGGGCGTGTTTCCGAATAGATTTTTATGTTGAAAGTTGATAAAAATAAGGATCTTAGTCTAAAAACTTCATTTGAGTTGACTTCAGTCAACATTTTTGGTAAACGGACCCGAACTCATATTTTGACAGTCCGTGGGTCCATATCGAAATATCGGACCTGGGCGTATGCCCGGAATTTAGAGGTCCCTAGCTTGAGTTATGAATTTTTATTGAAATTTAAAAGTCTGGAAATCTAATGGTTTTTTTAAGAATTTATTGATGTTTGGCCTCGCTGATACTGGGTCCGTATTTTTGTTCTAGAGCTCGGTATAGGTAAAATACAACATTTATAACTTGTATGTGAAATTTGGTGGGAAACAGAGTTGGTTTGACATAACTCGGATGTCGGGTTGAGAAATTAGAAGTTTCAAAGTTCTCTTCAGAATTTCATTTGATTTGATGCTAAATGTTCTAGTTCTAGGTTTTATTTTGGCGATTTGATTGCGCGAGCAAGTTCGTATGATGTTTTTAGACTAGTGTGCACTTTTGGTTTAGATCCTCGAGGGCTCAGATGAGTTTCGGATAGGCTACGGAGTGAATTTGGACTTAGAAATGTTGCTCGTGTTCCAGCTCTAGTGTTGGCCTTAGATCTCGCAATTATGAGATCAGAGTTTGCATTTGCGAGCCTGAAAGCATTGCAATTGCGAGCTACTCATCGCAAATGCGAATAGTAGCTAGGGCAGGCCGTCCTTGCAATTGCGAGAAATACTTCACATTTGCGAAGTGAGTCAGGGGAAGGCATGATCCCAATTGCGAAGGGGAACGTTCGCAATTTTGAACAAACCTTTGCATTTGTGAAGGCAGCGGAGGTGTGAAGGACTTCGCATTTGTGATGCTCCCTTTGAATTTGCGGACTTCGCAATTGCGAAGCTCAGGTCGCAAATGCGACATCTGCAGCTGTGTAAAAGTAACTTAGACGGGATTTTTCTCCCAATCTTCAAATTTTCAAAACCTAAAACACAAGAGGCGATTTTCCGAAGAACTTTTCTTCCCCAAATCATTGGTAAGTGATTCTAAACTAGTTTATTTCAATCTTTCACTACATTTTATTTCAACCTATAATCTAAGGTTTCCATGGTAGAATAGGGTTTTTTTGGGTAGAAATTAGGGATTTGATAAATTGGGGATTTAGACCTCAAATTGAGGTCGGATTCCAAAACCAATTACATATCTGGGCTCGGGGGTGAATGGTTAATCGAGTTTTGGTGCGAATATCGGGTTTGAACCAAGCGGGCCCGGGTGTTAACTTATGTTAACTTTTTTAATAATGTCCTAAATTGAATTCTTTGAAATCATGCGTAGTTCCTAAGACTTCATTTGAATCGTTTGGTTGGTAATTTGCTAGATTTTATTGGTCCGGAGGCTTATTTGAAGGGAAAAGTTGTGGTTGCGCTTTGAGTTTGGCCGTTGGAGCGAGGTAAGTTCGTGGTTAACATTGACTAGAGGGATTAAGACCTAATTGTCTATTTTCTACATGTTTAGATGTTGGGTACAACGTATAGGTGAGGTGACGAATACCTATGCATTGTTGTCGGGTTATAACATGCGGGTGGGTCTTATTATTATAATTGTTTCTTGTTCAATATCATATTATCCTTGTTTAGACTAGTTAATTGCTACGTTGATCATTCTTATCATGTTTACGGATTGTTGTATTGATTGAGTATTGAGTCAAAGTTGAGGTTGATATGTGGAACTATATGTTAAAGTAAGACTTGTTCTTGATATTTCTATCTCCCTACAGTCATTGTTGTGTTTTGGCGAGGGGGAGTGGTAGTGCACAAATTGTGATGTCGTGCCATGTTTTGTGAGCGTTAATGCACGGAGGGTGAGTCGTGCCATATTGTGAGTGTTAATGCACGAAGGGTGATGTCGTGCCATGTTACAAGGGAGTTAATGCACGAAGGGTGATGCTGTGCCATTTCTATTGATTAGACGGTGAGGTGGAGTGTAAACGCACGTAGGGTGATGCCGTACGTTTTCCTTTGAAGTAATTCTCTATCTTTAATCCCCCCAGGGTGCCCTCATCCCGTTATTACTCGTCTAGCCTTTACTTGCTGTTATTTTGTACATGTACTGTTAAATTGTACAGGTTATTATGTATGTGTCTTGGCCTAGCCTAGTCACTACTTCGTCGAGGTTAGGCTCTACACTTACCAATACATGGGGTCAGTTGTAGTGATACTACACTGCATTCCTGCGCAGATTTTGGTACTGGTCCCAGTTGATTGAGAGGCAATGGAGACTCAAGGTAGATCTGTCGGCGTTCACATACCTCGAAGTCCCCGTCTATCTTTTATGTTTAACTGTTTTACATGTTCATACTCTTGTACTACTTTCAGACCTTGTAATTGAATAAATCTTAGAATGTTCTTGAAATTCTGGCACCAGATCCGGGTAGTGGAAAATGCTAAAGTTTCTTTATTATTCTGCACTCGCTGCATATCGTTTTAGCTTATTTTACTATTATCTGTTAAATTGAATAAGGTTTGGCTTACCAAGTTTCTAATATTGGCTTGCCTAGCAAGTGAGATGTTAGGCACCATCACGGTCCTGACGGTGGGAATTACGGGTCGTGACATTAGCAAACTCAATGAGAGGTATCTGATCATCCCAATTACCTTTTAAAAGAAGTACATATCCTCAAGTGTCTGAATAGTGCGCTCTACCTGGCCAGATTTCTGAGTATTAAAAACAATGTTGAGGTTTACTCTTATGCCTAATCTTTTCTGAAAAGTCTTCTAAAAGTTCATTGTAAACTAAGAACCACAGTCTGAAATGATGGACAACACAGTCCCATGCAATCAGATGATTTCCTGAATGTACAACTTGGCAAAATCTTCTGCTGAACCTATTGCCTTTACTAGCAAGGAGTGCGCTGACTTGGTAAGTCGATATGCAATCATCCAATTAAATCATGCTTTCAAAATGTGTGAGATAATCCTGTTATAAATTCCATATTTACCATCTCCACTAAGAATATGTGTATTTTGTTGTAAAATACTAGGCTTTCTGTTGCTCGACTTTCACTTATTGATAATTCGGACACTTGGCCACAAAGTCTTCGATGTTCTTTTTCATGTCGTTCCACCAATCAATCTCTTTGAGATCACGATACGTCTTTATAGAACCAAGGTGGATAGAATACTTGAAATTGTGGGCTTCTAACATGGTCCTCCTTCTCTAAGTCCATCTACATCTGGAACACACAATCCGTGTATGTACTTCAAAGTACAATCATTTTCCTCTTGTTCAAAAGCCATCATCTTATACTTGTGAATCCCTCTTTAAGCTGCAACAAGTAGAGATCATCAAATTGTTTTTCCTTCACTTCTGCTACTAAGGAGGAACAAGTCTGGATAACAACTCCACCATCTTCGGAGTCCAGAAGTCAAACTCCTCGCTTGTCTAAGCGGTGAACTTCTTTCACCACAGTTCTCTTGTCTGCCTATACTTGATTATCTTTTCAAGGTACTTCTAGAAAACATTTACAGCATTGTTGTGACCTACGTCTTTGACCAATACATCGAAGATTAGAGTCTCGTGCAATGACACTACACTCTGATACATAACTGGGCATGATTTTATAGTTTTTTATATCCCATGCTAACCATGCGGGTTTCAAATCTCCAACTAGACTTACTAACGATTTTCACATCTCCCCCTTAGACCAATGGTTAAGGTCTTGTACTTGAGGATCCTTCTCTTATGTTGGGATCCAAACAACTATCCTTATCTTCTGTAATTCTTTGCACTTTACGTCAATGATGACTCATCTTCTGAATTACTTTTGAGCAATCTTTCTTACTAGAAAAACTAAGTTACTTACATAAATGGAAGGTTGATGTTTTCAGAACTATCGCACACAGTCTTAATAGTTTAACTCTGCTCACACTGTCAATCTTGGGGAACCTCGTTTCGATAGCTCTTAAAGGCTATTCTTCTGTAGATTGCTCTCTTACTTCTGAGCTATTTTTGTCCACTATCACCGAACTTCAGGTTTAACTTAAACTGTGTATGTTCTAACACGCATTCGGTGTTGCAAACTATTACCAACTCACTAGTGTTAACCTGTCTAAGTAAATCAAATCTTACACCTACTAGCTCTGCTAAAATTGCTAATTCACTGTATCTACTGAAAACTTACTTATTATTCTATTACTTACACCACCTGTTAGCATCATGTTTTCTAGTTCTGCTTTGAATTACTAAAGTGAATGTGAGGCCCGTGAAAGATTTTTACTCTAAACCCAAAAGCTCGTAGTACCAAATTAGGAATATGTGTTAGAGATGCGTAAAATTCTTCCGCGGTTCGGACCCTTTTGGACTGATCTATGCATTAAAAAGTCAAGAAATAATGTTTTCCAAAAAAGTGTGATTCTGCGGTTGAAAATGCGGTCGCATAACAGCTATGCGGACCGCATAGTAGCTGCAGAATGAAGCGGTGTGTTGGTCAATTTGAGGTCAACTATGCGTCCAATTATGCGATCGCATAATCGATATGCGGGCCGCAAAGTCGTCGCATAATTCCCTTGGGATTTTGTAAGGGTCAGTTCTGCGGTGCATTATGCGACCGTAGAACGGGTATGCGGACTGCATTTCTTCCGCACACCCAGACAGTGTGTTCAGGTTTTGGGGAGCATTATTGCGGTCCACTATGCAGGCCGCATGTCAACTTTGCGATCGCAAATGCGATCGCAGATCTGAGTCGGGCCCCTATTTTCTAATTTTTAAAAACCCGACCCCACCCCATTAAGGACACCCCATTAGACCATTTTCTTGTTATTTCACGACATATAGAGTGAGAGGGGGAGTTTTGGAGTGAGAAGGAGTAATCTTCATCAAGTCCTCTCTCAATCCTTTCCCCAAATCCTTGAAGATTGTCAATTGAAGCTACTAGGTCTAATGGGGTGTCATCAATAATTTCAAAATTTCTGTTAAAATAGGTAATTAGCAAGTGGGTACATGGGTGTAAGGCTAGTAATCTTGCATGCACAAGAGATAATGGGGTATGAGGAGGATGAGAACTAAAGAGACAACAATTGGGGTATAATATTGAAGAAATTTCTTTCAAAAGGGGCCTAAGATCATAATGCACCTTTTATGTTTGATAATATGCTCAAACGAGCTAGAATCTTAATCTCGTCTCTAATTCATGGTTCAGTTGTAATTCTTGTACAATAGATTGAAGTTCTAAGAGTCCCGGAATTTTATAAGAATTAGGGGAAAGCTTTATTGAGGTATGTATGGCTAAAACCCCTCCTCTTAGAAATTGAGCTTCCATGGTGCCCGTGTAAGTGTTTTAAGTTCGAAACGTAATTGATGCAGTGCTTGTTATGTTAAGTGAATTGATGTTGTGAAAATTTATGTGGTAAGTAATTCTCTAGGTGTTTAATGTGTTATTCTTGTAAATGGAAGTTGTGTGGAGAACATGATTTATATGCTAAATGCCTAACTGTCATGCCAAGGTTACTTTGGGACTAATATGCCAAAATTGACGAATTCCCCTCTATGCTTATTATCACGCCCCCCTTTTCTCGCAAAATCGGGTTTATGACATCTGGGAGGACAACTCGTTATCTTTTGGGGAATTGGGTTTTAACGGAATTGAAGAGTCATCACCTAATAATTTGACTGCATTAGGACACTAAGAATGGTTTGATTTGGATAACCAGAGATTGGGTAAGGGCTTGAAATTATCCCAAGGGGAAGGTGTTAGGCACCCCTCATGATCCACTAGTGTGGTTCCCGACCAAGCTATTGTTGTGACTTAAGTACAAATAACACATAGGCAAGTAGGACTTTAAATAAGAGGGGATTTTTTCACATAAAGGTTAGAAATAAACAAAGTCGAAAAGCATTAAAGAGAGTTTATTTAGTTTAAAGGATTTAAAAGAAACAAAGAAACAAAGGGAAGGGGGTCCTAGGTTTATTAATAATATGGATCACCCCACACAACATCCGGTAATCACTCTTACGAGTGATGTTATCGCATGGTCATCATATCCATATCTACCCTTTCCCACCCCTTTAAGGTATTAAAGCGCGGAATGGTCTCGTTTACTTATTGCATGCTATTACCCGCCCCAATCCTATTAGTCCCGGAGGTACTTGAGAATACTAATCCTAAAAGGAGGGGTCGTTGGGCTCATTTGTGGTTTCAAAAGGTAAAAATACTAAGGCGACAAACAAAACACATATAGCAAGTTTGGGAAGCATATAAACAAATAAAAAGGCTCAGACAGACCTCCTTGAAACCAAAGAAGCACATAGTTCAGCATGTCTTGCACATACTGTTTAGGGTCTAATTAGAACTTAAAGATTTGAGGCAGACTGATTTATTGCATAGTTCAGATAAGAAGCCCGAATCAGGCCTGCCTACTGGTTGAAGCTAGTAAAACCTGATTCAGTTTATAAGTTATCCGATGGCTTGCCTAAGTGATAGACGAAAACCTATGGCCATGATATCTACAGATTTCAGAAACAAGAATATGGACCGATTACATACTGATTTAAGAAAAGATGCAAGTTAAAAGCGAGTTTTAGAAGTGCACAAGTTCTGCCATTGGTAATACATTATTACTGCTAGTTTTAGACTTATAAACGAGTAAGGTGATTCAGATTCGGTTAAAGCTCCTATAGGCATGCTTTCTATGCATTTGTTGACTTTAGAACACATTTTATAGACATAGTAAAAATGCAGAAACCCTATAGGCATGACATCTAAATGCTGGGTTTTATATGAACATGACATCTGATTGTGTTTGGTTATTAAGACCTATAAACACGTTTGCCTAGTGAGAAGTGGATATGCAAGAATCAGAAAGGACCTATAGGCATATTCTCTACATGCATATGCGTCCTATAGACATGGTATCTATACATGAGAGTGCATAAATCCTATAGACATGTTATCTACGTATGAGAATGCTGAAATTAGAAAATCCTATAGGCATGTTATCTACATGAAAGAATGCAGGATTCTTATAGGCATGGTATGTATGTGAAAGAATGCAGAAATTCATATAGACATGGTATCTATATGAGAATGCTGAAATTAGAGATCCTATAGGCAGGTTACCTACGTATGAAAGTGCAGAAAATCAAAAACTCCTATGGGCAGGTTATCTACCCTTTGCATACATGGTTACCCTTCCCTTTTTCACTACCCAACACCAAAAGTTTTATTACAAAGTTATTACAGCCCAAAAAAGTAAAATAAAGAAAAATACATCATAAATTAAAAATTTCAACCAAGGAGAGCCTGATTCAGACTTCCTGTCTGAAGTATGAAGCAAACTAACTCCAAAGATCAGATTTCAAAGCCTTTCTCTCATTTGGGGGTGTCAGAGTTCCCTAAGAGCCTCACATGGACTCCGGGCAGTGCTTACACCCTAAATACATTACCGCACTAGGACATAGTGCAGTATGGAAGGGCCAGCCCTCAAGTGTCCAAGTTCAGAGGGAACTCAAGGTCCCAAGGCAAGGCTCACAAGAGGGGGCAGAACATAGGAACTAAGAGAGAGTGCAAGTGTATAAGTGGAATTCTGAAAGGGGAACAGGAAGAGGGAAGCAATTCACATTAACACACATAGGGGATAGGGAATGACGGAAATTGCAAGAGCAAAAGAAAAGCATGCTGATGGGCACACCCAACGATGGGATATGCTGGCACACCCTCTAGCCTGTTTATATAGAGGTTAAGATCCCATTGGGTCAAACTTAATTCATGGAAAACAATTCATGTTTCCATGCCTTAAGCCACAACTCTCAAACACATGGGGGCAATAGGGTAGGGGAGCAAGGATTCATAACATAAACAGACTGAATGATATTAGAGTACTTAATTTAAACAGATGCAGTAAAGTAGACATGGATAAAAGCTGTAAATGAACACATTGTGGTGATGCTGAAACATAAATTAGGACATACAGGTTTCAAAGAAACAAATAGAGAAAATGCAGTAGTCTTGTAAAAGCCACAGTGCAGACAAAAATGAGAGTAAGAGTTCAGAAGAGATTGTGAATTGTGAAGTGGAGGATTGTTAAATCGTTTGTGCTGTGTGTTAAAGAGTCGTGTATTTATAGTGTAAGAATCGTGAGAAAATAAGGTAAGAAAATGGTTGAAGAACTGATTGTCAATCAATTACACAGGACTCCCTTTAATTAAGGGATTCAGATTCGAACGGGTAAAAAGCAATTAAGGAAAGAAATTGAATAAACCTTTGTTCACAGCATGCAATTAAGGGCACATACATAAAAAAGGTTATTTAAGGACAAGGTTTTGTGCAAATAAGGTAAGAAGATCAATTAACCACCAGTAAATCAAATGGTCCGAGATTTTGTATGAATGAACCAAGTCAGAAAAAGTGAAGAAGGATTTTACTTAGGTCGAGTAACAGAGAAAATCAGTAAACAATGGAAAGAAATCAATCAAGCTATATTCAGAAGGAAGCTTGAACTAATTGCAAATTCGAAAACCATTTAGAGGGAAATTCATCATATATAAAGAGCATGTGAGCATGAAAGAAGACTGGCATGTTACTGTAAAATCTATAGAGAAATCCACTGTAGGAGAGTTTTAGTAAAAGGGTCAAAATCACATGAAAACAAGGAAGCCCCGAACTCAATTCAGAGTCTTGAGGTTGGTCTAAAAGAATTAGGGGTTTTGAAATAAAACCCTAGTTCAATCAAATCCCACAATCAAACTTGGCGGAATCCCCAAATTCTAGGATTTCCACCTTGAATTAAGTAAAGAGATGAGAAGGCAAGTAGTCGAAATAGGCTCAGAGGTTTCAGAACTGAAACCTCTTGCATGTTCCTTTCAGCAGCAAAAACTCATAAGAAAACATGATAGCAAAGTAACATGCCAACACAGTAGAAGCGTTCAAGGAAAAATAAAAAAATACTGATAGGAACAGTAGAAGAAGCATGCTTAAAGAGGTTTTCTAGATGAATTTTAAACAGGGCTCAGTAGAAGGAAAATACTAAAACACTTAAGAACACAGTAGAAAAATATAGTAGGCGAGACATAACAGAACATGGTAGAAAAGCATACACGAGCATAGTATAGAAAACATAGTAGAAGAACATACGAGAACATGGTAGAAGAAAAAGCACAAGAGCACAATAAAAGCATACGAGATAATAATATAGGAAAGCACAGTAAGAGAAGCATATAAGAATATGATACAAGAACACAGTAGAGACAAATACACACGAATGCCAAAGAAAAATCATAAAAACACTTAAACACTTTTCAGAAAACCCTAAATCGGAAAATAAAGGTTTTGAAAGTGATTTTTGAAAGAAAAGTTGGGGAAATCATTTGAAAACTCAGGGAAAGCATAGATGCACCACATATCTAAAGAAATCGGAGAAAACCTAGAAAGGTTAGGGTTTCAGAAGAACCCTAGAAATGAGAAAGGCTTTGAGAGGTCACCGATCTGCGTCAGAGAGGTCAGAACCAGGCTCAAACAACCATGGTACGCCGGAGCAAGGCCGGAGATGACCCTGAGACCTCGAATCTACGGTGGTCTAGGTTCAACCCTTAATAGTCAGGCCTCGATTCTTCTGGTATCAGGAATGTAAGAGCACCTGGAGGTAGGTGTAAGACTCCTATACCTTTGTTGGCCATAGATTCTGGTGGATTTCAGGGACGAGGTGGCTAGGGTTAGAGAAGGTTCGAGAGTGTTTGAGAGAGGGGAGGGTTTCAGAGGCGGCGGATAATTAAAAATGATTTAGGGTTGGGGGTTTGGTAAATTAAAAATCAACGGCTGGGATAAAGAAGGAGTCGTGGGCGCGGTGTATTTGAGTGGAGTAGGGGTGGCTGTAATTAGGAAATTTTTTTTTTTGGGCCGGGTAATTATTGGGTTTAATTGGGGGGTTGTTTTAGGCTAAAATTGAAATGGTTAGGGCTAGTATTTAAATAGTTATTTTTTCCTTTTTTATTTTCTAAAAATAGCAAAATCATTTCTGAAACAAATTAAAGATACTAAATTAATTAATAATGTATAAATATTGAATTAAAATACTGGAATCAATTTTACAATAAAAACACAATTAATTCTTAAAATAGGCTAATGTTGCAATTACATGCAATTTAGCTTTAAAATACTAAATAAATTTGTAAAAAATGTGCAAAAAATTACCTTAGCTATATTTTGGTATAAATATAAAAATACAATAAATGAATCACAAAAATGATCATTTGGGGAATAATTATTGATTTTATATGGATAAAATAGGGCAATAAATTGATTTAAAAAAATAATAAAACACCTAGGCATACGTATATATGCATACATATGCTATTTTGAAAGGTATTTTGCATATAAAAATATACGGAGAAAAATTGGGTATCAACAGCTGCCCCTCTTTACCCAGGAAGGATGAAAGAGTTGTCGGGTAAAGATATGATGGGCCAATTTGACCGAACGGAATGGTTTGATGAATTTGACCGTGCTCTGGTTCCCGAGCTGCCTACATATCCTTGGTCTTACAGGAATCAGGCCATATGTAGTTCAGGATCCGTCAGCGGAATAATGATATGCAAGAGATTAAAAGGGGTCATCGGGCCATGGCATGACTTCTCGGGCTATGGAAATGGTGCCTCCAAACAATGACGACTTTGGACAGTTTGGCGATCTTTCAGCCCATGAGATGCAGTGGGTGGCGATCTTTCAGCCGATGCAAGATGCAAGTAAAGGTGGCGATCTTTCAGCCGATGCAAGATGTAAGTAAAGGTGGCGATCTTTCAGCCGATGCAAGATGTAAGTAAAGGTGGCGATCTTTCAGTCGATGCAGGTGTAAATAAAGTGGCGATGTTCCAGCTGATGCAAGAAGTAAATAAAGTGGCGATATTTCAGCCATGCAAGATGTAAATAAAGGTGGCGATATTTCAGCCGATGCAAGATTTAAGTAAAGGTGGCGATCTTTCAGCCGATGCAGGTGTAAATAAAGTGGCGATGTTTCAGCCGATACAAGAAGTAAATAAAGGGGGCGATCTTTCAGCTGATGCGAGATGTAAGTAAAGGTGGCGATCTTTCAGCCGATGCAAGATGTAAGTAAAGGCGGCGATCTTTCAGCCGATGCAGGTGTAAATAAAGTGGCGATGTTTCAGCCGATGCAAGAAGTAAATAAAGTGGCGATATTTCAGCCATGCAAGATGTAAATAAAGGTGGCGATATTTCAGCCATGCAGATGAAGGTAGAGCTTAACCTCGGAAGGCAGAACGGTAGCCTTATGCAATGCAGAAATGCAGATGGAGACAGTGCTTAGTCTCGGAAGGCAGAATGGTAGCCTTATGCAATGCAGAAATGCAGATGGAGACAGTGCTTAGTCTCGGAAGGCAGAATGGTAGCCTTATGCAATGCAAGAATGCAGATGGAGACAGTGCTTAGTCTCGGAAGGCAGAATGGTAGCCTTATGCAATGCAGGAATGCAGATAGAGACAGTACTTAGTCTCGGAAGGCAGAATGGTAGCCTTATGCAATGATAAAAAGGCGCATAGTAATAAAATTTCTTAGCTGATTGTGATATTGTGGCTGCTGGGGATATTGCGTGCGGATAGCAGCTGTGAATAGGTGTGCCGCATCTGAGAGTTGTATTCCATAACACTATGAGTGTATAATATATTCGATGATTTTGTGACTTGGATGCCTGCATCCAAAGAAAAATCGTGAGTTCTGTAAAGGGGAAAGGTTAGTTCGTGTCCCGGCTGACTTTGCTTGACCTGTTCGCTTTGATCTGATGATATGGTGTGTATCATTGGGGTAGCGTTGCTGAACAAAGGGAAATCATGCATGAGTTTGTAAAAATATTACATGAGTATATATTTAAGAAACAGTTTTTTTATTTTTTAGATGAACCGACGACTGTGACGTGGTTCAGGACATTGCAACCTCTCTCACTTCCGAATTTTGAGGGTCCTCCTCAAAATTCTGCCCCAGTTTAGTGGGTTACTGCTTCTGACGGTTGCTTGCGATGATCGGCTGATGTTACTTCGGAATTTTGAGGGTCCTCCTCAAATTTGTGCCCCAGTTTCCAATTGCAGGGGGGGTGAAAATTTTATTCAATTGTGACCGAACCCATAAGGCTGCCTACGTATCCGCTCTTAAACGGGAATCAGGTCAGACGTAGTTCAAAATTACATCATATAGGAAAACATAAGATTACACATAGTAGCGCTTGACTGCATCTGAATCGATTGGTTTTGGCCAGACTTCTCCACCCATTTCTGCAAGAATAAAGGCTCCTCCTGTCAGAACCCAATGAACCATGTATGGACCCTGCCTGTTGGGAGAGAATTTCCCTTTGGCCTCATCTTGATGCGGGAAAATTTTCTTTAACACTAGCTGCCCCGGTGTGAATCGTCTTGGCTTGACTCTCTTTTTGAAGGCTCTGGACATTCTGTTCTGATAAAGCTGACCGTGGCAAACTACATTCATTCTCTTCCCATCTATAAGAGCCTGTTCTTTGTAGCGGCTTCGCACCCATTCTGCGCCGTCGAGATCAGCTTCTTGTATGATCCTTAAGGAAGGAATTTCTACTTCGGCGGGAAAAATCCTAGAAGAGAAAAATATTTTTTGACTATTTTTTTTAGGAAGGAAATCATGTTGTTTTCTTTTTCTTCTATGTACAATGTCCTAAAGTTCTAATGAAAATAAAAGGATGTTTTTTCATTTTTCAATAGTTTCCCAAAGAAGAACCTCAAAAGAAATTTTTTTTTTTTTTGAAATTAATACCTTAAAGAAAACTCTTTAAAGAGGTACTAAAAGAAAATTCCCCTTTTTTTTGAATTTTATGTCCTAGTATACTAAAGGAATATAAAAGCAAAACTTTTGTACTTGAAGTTCTAGATATTAACTTCCTAAGGAGAAACACCCCTAAAGTTTTTTTTTTTAAAATTCTAGAATTGGTATTCTAAAGAAAACTTCCCAAGGAAATAAAAAACGCAAAATCTCTTTTTTTGGATTTTTGATTTATAACACACTTTTACTTTCTTTTTTTTTTCAATACAAAAATAGTAAAAACAATAACAAAAGACTCGATATTACTGTACAAAACTAGAAGGTAAAAGACAACATAAATAGAAAAACAAACTCAAAACATAAAAAGAAAAATCTCCTTAAGCTACTCCTGAATGGATGGTCCCGGGGTGTCTGTCATGCTCAAACTCCGATAAGTAGATCCACACCTGTATGAGAAAACTTTAAACCAACACTATGTGAGACAATAATACTCCCTACTGGACACATGCAAGACATGATTGAGGGTATTTTTTGTAAAATGACTTATGTAGCCAAAAGGTGGCTAGAAGTGCAAAATTTGGCTAAGACCCCGCAAAGCGAAGAACCTAAGATTTACTAGGAAGACCGGACCCTATGTGGGTTACCTATGTATCACGCCCCGAAAGACGAGAATCAGGTATGCGTAGTTCGAGCAGATTGGATACGGGCGAGAATTAAAAAACAACTAATTAAGAGAAAACATATTTTATTCTTTTTCTTGAAAAATGATGAAACATGCAAAAATTTGTTGGATTTTCTTTTCCCTTTTTTTTTATTTTCTGATTTAAGGAAAATGATGAAAAAGTGCAAAATCTTTTTGAATTTTTCAAGTCATTTTTTTTCCTTAACAAAATGTGACAGGGTGGATAATTTTGTTTTATCAGAAAGCTTCAAATTGTGGAGGCTAAATGCAATCGGCGCACGATAAGCCAAGGGAGGCTAACGTGCACTGACGATGGTGAGAAGACGCAAAAACACAGCTCCAGTGACGACCACTGTAACACCGGCGACCTTAGGGATGAACTCATTCACTCCATTAACGTTTGGAAGCTTTTTACCTTCTCGATTCCAACCAATTCGAGAGGAAAATGAGCTGAACGAGGAAGATGAATGCAACAGTAATCAATGGAACAATACAAAGGAAGTGAAGGAGAAGGAAAGCCAAAAGGGCAAAGAAAATTGCCAACTAGTCCGCGAAGGCTTCAATTCTCGGAAGCTGGATCCTCAACTCTACCTTCACCAGATCTAGAACAAGCAGCAGCAGCTAGAGCTGGAATAGATAAGGAAGGACATGCAAAAGAACTCAAGCAGCAAAATCGCAATTCTCAGATGGGAATGAAGCTGGAATATGTGCCGCCAAGTCATCGAGATGGTAAGATTGTCATTAAAATCATGGAAAAAGATGTAAATATGTTGAATGAACACTGGGCGACAGCTCTAATAGGGTATGTACTTGGGGATGCTCCATATGAGAAATCTATGGAATCCTATGTTGAATCTGTATGGGACATTGTCACCAAGCCCCAAATTCTATACCATAAGACTTTGTATTTCGATTTGCAACAATTGAGGTAAGGGATCTGGTAATGCAAGCAGGACCTTATTCGTATCACAATAAACCGCTTATTCTGCAGAACTGGGAAAGAGATTTCCACTTTGACCCTAAATGCATTACCAAAATTCCTTTGTGGATTCATTTTCCAAGTCTGCCTGCTGGGTATTGGTCTGCTGACGCATTGAGCAAAGTGGCAACTACTGTAGGATTGCCAATGTACACTGACAAATTCACAGCTGAGCTGAACAAAATTTCCTATGCCAGAGTACTAGTGAAGGTAGACATTACCAAGCCTTTGGTGGAAAGTATTGAGATTGAAACCCCTACTGGAACATGGCAACAGGAAATCTTGTATGAATGGAGACCAAAGTTTTGTAGTGAATGTGTGCATTTTGGCCATGATAACTTTGAGTGCTGGAAAACCAATCATAAGAATCCTGAAGATGCAGAATTTCAAATTCCTAAAAGAAGAAATAAGAATAGAAGGAAAAAGGTAGTGCAAGAATGGAAACCAAAAGGCCAGCAAAAACAAGGAGAGGTGATAGAAGAACAGCTTTCAAATGAAGCAGACATGGGCAACCTAGTAATAGCTGGACAAGAAGCTGATCAAAACATGCAGATGGCAAGCAAACATGGAGGAAGTAGAGTACATAATAAGCCAATTATGCAGATTGTAGAAGCTAGCACATCAAACAGATTTACAATGCTGGATAAGTGTGGGCAAAGTTTTGTACAGGGAGAAGCATTGCTGGCTGAGCCTATACACCAACCACCATGATCATCAGTACCTGGAACATAAGAGGGCTTAACAAGCCCTATAAGCAGAAGGAGTTAAGAAACTTTCTGCAAAATAATAAAATAGACATTCTTGGATGTCTAGAGACTAGAGTTAAAGAAAAGAAGGAAAAAAATATACTGCAAAAGGTAGCAAATGATTGGAGTTACTGCTGCAATTATTCTAAGGCTGAAAATGGAAGAATATGGGTACTATGGAGAACATCTTTGACTGTTAACATAACTCATATCCATGAGCCATTTATCCAATGCTTAGTGGATGTCCAAATGAATAGTAGTTAGATAATTGTGACAATGGTCTATGCTAGAAATAAGGCACAAGAGAGGGCAGTACTATGGCATAACCTGCAACAGGTAGGGGGCAAGTTCAAATTCCCTGGCTCATAAGTGGATATTTTAATAATGTTCTAACCACAGATGATAGGTTAGGACAGCCAGTGACTGCTACTGAGATAAAGGAGTTTAACCAATGTATTAGCAATATACAGCTGATCCCATTGAGAACAAAGGGATGTTTTTTTTACATGGTGTAACAAACATGATGCACATGCTAGAGTATATAGCAAGATTGACTGGGCTTTTGGAAATTTCAAATGGATGAAGGACTATGGACATGTGGAAGCAGATTGCTTGGAGCCAGGAGTGTCTGATCATTCTCCTATCTTAGTTCAAATCTGGGAAAGAAAAACCATCCACCCCAAGCCATTCAAACTTACATGGTCACAATGGATCATAAGGAATTCAGGCCAATGGTGGACAGAATATGGAAGCAGCAGAATGAGATGGATCCTATGACAAGTATCTGGCAAAAGTTACATAAGCTGAAAAATGAAGCTAAAGGTCTGAATAAGGAGATGGCAAATTATGAGCAAAGATTAACTCAAATAAGGCAGCAATGTCACGACCCAAACCGAAGGGCCGCGACGGGCACCCGATGCCTTACTCAACCGAGTACCAACGTAACATATCTTTCTTATCATACTATCAAGGGTAAATGAGATAGAAAACATGTCATGAGATAACAAGAATAAAATATAAGGGAATACTCAACATATGATGACCTAACATGATATACAAACTTATACATATGACATACGGGCCTATAAAGCCGACATGACCATTTGTAAACTCAAGACATAGGCCGACAAGGCCATATAAGTATCCATACACCTGACATCTGTCTACAAGCCTCTAAGAGTACATAAAATCATAAAGGTCGGGACAGGGCCCCGCCATACCAATCAATACATATCCAAAGCATACTGACCAAATAGGCAACTCCGGAGCAAGTGGAGTACACCAACACCTTCGCTGAGCTGATAGCCTACTAGGAGGAATGTCAACCTGTCTATCCTGTCTATCGGGACCTGCGGGCATGAAACGCAGCGTCCCCAGGCAAAAGGGACGTCAGTACGAATAAAGTACCGAGTATGTAAGGCAGGAAAGTATAAACAAGATCAGTAACGTAAAGAGAGATAGAGGAGATACAACCTGTAACATCTGAGTGCCTCTGGGGGATACTGACATGAAAAAGGTGAAGCATTGTAGAGCAACAAAGGTTTTAGGTAGATGATGTAAGGAATAATGAAACAGGTGAGTGAGAAAGCGTGACGACGAATATGTATTGTTCCTCGAGGATATACAATCCATCAAACACAGGGAGATGATGATTTCCATATGTATCAAAAAGCTCGTACAGCACTGAAATTGAACACGAGGAGTATCAAGACTGGGAATTACAAGAGCACGAAATGCTGCCCCGTTAGTGCAATTAAGGTGTAATTAGTGATAGATAAAAGGATGACATTGTAGGCCTTTGATTGAGAATAATTTAAAGAAATAGGGATTTATTGGAATTGACGGGATTGGAAATACCCCATAAGATGAATATGTTCAGGATCGCTTACGAATACGGTTTAGAGGGCACTAATACAGTATCGTCCCCAATGGTAGGATCGGGCAAATCACTTCAATTGTTCCCTGATAAGGATGTGAGCCCTAAGTGAAGATGTATTACGTAAGAGGTTGCAAGTTATCAGTGATAGATTATAGATCAACATTAAAGGTGAATAAAACAATAGCATGGGCTACAAGTTCAAAAGTACGAGATGAGATTTATTTTGTTATTCTTAGAGGATGGATATAATTGAGGAAGCATAAAGGACTTAGATTATACACAATAGAGGTAATCAAGCGATGGCGATGGAGAAACTGGAGTTGTGAGTAGCAAACCTCGGTCTAATAATAACCGAAGTACAGTTTTACTGGTATAGCTATAAACCTACCTAGATGTGAGTCAATCCATAGAGGAATAGAATATACAACGCTATGAACAAGAGATAATAATCCATAGTCTTTAAGTTCGGATAAAAGTACCAACGGATAAATATCAGCAGCAAGCAGTTTTGAGAAGCACTTAGAGGGACATCTTGTCATAAATGTTCTGTATATAGTTTCATTAAAGTGAGGCTTAGAATTGGGCTAAAAATGGATGACGGAAAAGGGAAGACAGTATGTCGCTAGGCGCATCATACAGAACACAGTGTTACACTACTGCATGGACATAAGGTAAGCGAATATTACGATGCCCTTGGAAAGAATTCGAACCACATGTCATGGCGTGACAAAGAGGCCTAAAAGGGAATGCCCAAGCGTTTAGATTTATTCACAAAACAGTTGCTTAGATGGCAAGATGAGCATTAAAGTTATTCGTAAGAGCCATAGTTTATGAAACTGATAGCGCATCAGTCAAACATTCGAGACGAATGTTCCAAAGGGGGGTGGAATGATGTTACACCCCAAGTTTTCATACGTGAGAGTACGTCGTAAGTCATTGATGTAAGCTCGAAAATGAGATTTATTTGGAAGCAAATAAAGTAAGTTAATCATGTTTCCTTGGAGGTTACAAATATTTAAGATCATGAATAACAAGACCAAAAGGGTTGGAAAGCTTAGTCGCTAAACGAATTGAAGAAAATAAGTTTCGTCAAAAATCGACAAGTTTGGAATGTTTATAACATATTATTTTGGGTGAGACTAGGTGATTAACATGATGAGGAGGTTAATTTATGAGTTATTGTAAGTCGTATGATAGTCGTGTGTTATGTTTTTAAGTCAAACGAGTTATGGAACAAAAGTTAGCAAAGGTCATCACAAGTTGCATTCATAATGGCTGAAATTTAGGTCCAAATGTAGATGCACTTTTCTCCCATATATACTTGGAATCAATGATGATCTACATATAAATTGAAATCTACGAGTCTAATTTCCAACGCATTAAACCGCTCGTCAATACGACATCGGAGTAGAGAGATATTCTGTTTTCGCGAGACCGCGCAAGCAGCTCCCAATGGGACCCTTAGGCGGTGGTTGACCTACTTCAATTTATAACGATTTGGACGCCTATTTTTCACTTATTTTCAACTCAACTTGTCTCCAAACTTCTCCTAACCCTACTAAACAGATTCCACAAGGGTTTGAAGTGATTCCAAAGTGATTACACCATATTTCAACATCCAAACTTAGTTCTAGTGAATAACAACACCTCTTTGAGGTTGTGTTGTCATTGAGGATTGTTGTGGGCTGTATTTGGATGAAATTCCAAGTTGTTGCGCTGTATAAGGTTGCTGGACTTCCCTGGCTGTTGTTGTTGGTATATGGTATTGGAGGAGGCCCTTGTTACAAGGGAGATGCCTGCCCGAATTTACGTAGACGAGCTACTAGCTTAAGTTACAGACTTAGCCTTTGCTCAACACTGATTTTGAATTCTCCTTACTATGATAGATCGAGTTGACTTGTTTGAAGAGTTTCTTAGAAGGTATTAAGGACTCAACATGTTTAAGGTATGTTAAGGCTCTTCCTTCATTCTTTTGGCATGATCTAAAGTGAACACATAAACGATACGCTATTTCATAATGAATCTAACTCCTAGCAACTAAGGTTGTCCATGTTATTCTTTCCTTAAAAAGTTATTCCAAGAAAGTATATATGATCCTTGAGTCCTAGTGAAGTTCATATTGATGGTATGATGTCCATAATGTTAATCGATGGTGCAATGACTTATGTCACTCCAAAAGGTTAGAACGGGACTCCATGAGGCCAGCCTGCCATTATATATGTATCTAATTTACTCTACCGAGCCGCGCTATAGTCGGCCGGGTATGGCACCTATTGTTGCAACCACTGATCAGTTGGGTTTTACCGAGCTCCACGTTGGCCGGGGTACAATTTACCGAGCCTTATGATGGTCGGTACGTTTTTACCGAGTTTTGAGGCCGGTATGATATGATGATATGATGCCCACAGAAGGCGTATGTTTTTAAAACTTATGTATAATATATGTATATTCAGTT